>NC_052343.1:29778041-29820321 GCF_016432855.1 Salvelinus namaycush | reverse complement strand
GACCTCCCCTGGTCTGAGGAAGGGTCTGTCGGGGCCTCCGTCCCTCAGAGACATCACATCCCCCTCCCAGAGAGCCAGGAGGACCACAGTGAAGACTCACGCTACAGGGAGCAGTACAGCCCAGCAGGAGAACCCCAGTGGCCTGGAGAAGAGTGTTGGAGAAGCTCCTCCCAGCGCTGTGGCCAAACGTGTTGGTTTTACTTCCGCCTGTCACAGCCCCCAGCCCGCTGCTGCCCACAGGACGGACGGTCAGTCTCTGGTCCAATCAACCACATTATTCAGCTGTTCTTCAACTCATTTAAGAGAAGAAATAAACACGTTTGTGAAGCTTAGCTTAGTTTCCATCCCATTTTGTTCCTGGTCCTTCCGACTGGGTTCAGGTTTTTCAATGTTGGTTATAGTTTGAGGTGATTTCCTGGTCTTGTGTTCTACAGATAATGATAAAGGAGGATTTAGTTCATTGGTTAAGGATTGTATTAATGTCCTGGTCAGGTGTTGTATTAATGTCCTGGTCAGGTGTTGTATTATGTCCTGGTCAGGTGATGGATATGTAATGTGTTGTATTAATGTCCTGGTCAGGTGATGGATAGTAATGTGTTGTATTAATGTCCTGGTCAGTTGATGGATAGTAATGTGTTGTATTAAGGTCCTGGTCGGTGATGGATAGTATTGTGTTGTATTAATGTCCTGGTCAGTGTATGGATAGTAATGTGTTGTATTAATGTTCCTGGTCAGGTGATGGATAGTAATGGTGTTCGTTTATAGGTCCTGGTCAGGTGATGGATAGTAATTGTGTTGTATAATGTCCTGGTCCAGAGTGGATGGATAGTATGTGGTTAGTAATGTCCTGGTCAGGTGTGGATTAATGTGTGTATGATGTCCCAGGTCAGGTGGGGATAGTAATGTGTTGTATTAATGTCCTGGTCAGGTGGTGGATAGTAATTGTTGTATTAATGTCCTTGTCAGGTTGGTGGATAGTAATGTGTTGTATTAATGTCCTGGTCAGGTGATGTAGTAATGTCCTGGTCAGGTGATGGATAGTAATGTATGAATGTCCTGCCGTCAGGTGGTGGATAGTAATGTGTGTATTATAATGTCCTGGTCAGGTGGTGGGATAGTAATTTGGTTGATTAGGTCCTGGTCAGGGTGTGGATAGTAATGTGTTGTATTAATGTCCTGGTCAGGTGTTGGATAGTAATGTGCTGTAATTAATGTCCTGGTCAGGTGATGGATAGTAATGGTGTATTTAGTAATGTCCTGGTCAGGTGATGGATAGTAAATGTGTTGTATTTAATGTCCTGGTCAGGTGATGGATTGTAATGTATTGTTCTCTACAGATTGTTGTTTCCCAGGTACTTCCTATGGGGCATCATGCCGGAGGCCCAGAGCATGAGCCAGTGTACCTTCATGACCCTCCCACCTCCTCCTCCTCACCCCACGTCCTCCCCCTCACAGACCTCCTTCCCCAGCCAGGAAGGGTACACTGCTGCTTCAAATCAATCAATCCATCAATGATTAAATCAATCAGATGTGTCAGGTTGTTGCCCTCTACTGTGTACCTCCTAGTTGCAGTTCATCCTAAATCTTCTATTTCTCTCTGGTCTCTGGTGCCTCTCCAGGACTGTCTCTCCCCCCTCCTCCAGGGTAGGGGACAGGAGACCTCCCAGTGATCTCACTCCTCCCCAGTCTGAGTGGAGCTGTTCCAGTCCCAGCCTCAGCAGACTGACGTACATCTCTCTGAATGACAGCACGGCTCTCGACAGCACCGGCTTCCCAACACCGGACAGACACAAGGTATAGTAGGCATGACAGCACGGCATCCCAACACCTGACAGACACAAGGTATAGTAGGCATGACAGCACCGGCTTCCCAACACCTGACAGACACAAGGTATAGTAGGCATGACAGCACCGGCTTCCCAACACCTGACAGACACAAGGTATAGTAGGCATGACAGCACGGCATCCCAACACCTGACAGACACAAGGTATAGTAGGCATGACAGCACCGGCTTCCCAACACCTGACAGACACAAGGTATAGTAGGCATGACAGCACCGGCTTCCCAACACCTGACAGACACAAGGTATAGTAGGCATGACAGCACCGGCTTCCCAACACCTGACAGACACAAGGTATAGTAGGCATGACAGCACCGGCTTCCCAACACCTGACAGACACAAGGTATAGTAGGCATGACAGCACCGGCTTCCCAACACCTGACAGACACAAGGTATAGTAGGCATGACAGCACCGGCTTCCCAACACCTGACAGACACAAGGTATAGTAGGCATGACAGACACAAGGTATAGTAGGCATGACAGACACAAGGTATAGTAGGCATGACAGACACAAGGTATAGTAGGCATGACAGACACAAGGTATAGTAGGCATGACAGACACAAGGTATAGTAGGCATGACAGACACAAGGTATAGTAGGCATGACAGACACAAGGTATAGTAGGCATGACAGACACAAGGTATAGTAGGCATGACAGCACCGGCTTCCCAACACCTGACAGACACAAGGTATAGTAGGCATGACAGCACCGGCTTCCCAACACCTGACAGACACAAGGTATAGTAGGCATGACAGACACAAGGTATAGTAGGCATGACAGACACAAGGTATAGTAGGCATGACAGACACAAGGTATAGTAGGCATGACAGACACAAGGTATAGTAGGCATGACAGACACAAGGTATAGTAGGCATGACAGACACAAGGTATAGTAGGCATGACAGACACAAGGTATAGTAGGCATGACAGCACAGCTGTCCATTTGACAGAACATGAAGAAGAATGGGCCAATGTTTTACAATCCAGGTGTTGGAACGCTCTTAGAATTTACCCAGAAAGCCTCACAGCAGTAATCACTGTCCACATGAATTTACCCAGAAAGCCTCACAGCAGTAATCACTGTCCACATGAATTTACCCAGAAAGCCTCACAGCAGTAATCACTGTCCACATGAATTTACCCAGAAAGCCTCACAGCAGTAATCACTGTCCACATGAATTTACCCAGAAAGCCTCACAGCAGTAATCACTGTCCACATGAATTTACCCAGAAAGACTCACAGCAGTAATCACTGTCCACATGAATTTACCCAGAAAGACTCACAGCAGTAATCACTGTCGACATGAGTTTACCCAGAAAGACTCACAGCAGTAATCACTGTCGACATGAGTTTACCCAGAAAGACTCACAGCAGTAATCACTGTCCACATGAATTTACCCAGAAAGACTCACAGCAGTAATCACTGTCCACATGAATTTACCCAGAAAGCCTCACAGCAGTAATCACTGTCCACATGAATTTACCCAGAAAGACTCACAGCAGTAATCACTGTCGACATGAGTTTACCCAGAAAGACTCACAGCAGTAATCACTGTCCACATGAATTTACCCAGAAAGACTCACAGCAGTAATCACTGTCCACATGAATTTACCCAGAAAGACTCACAGCAGTAATCACTGTCCACATGAATTTACCCAGAAAGACTCACAGCAGTAATCACTGTCGACATGAATTTACCCAGAAAGACTCACAGCAGTAATCACTGTCGACATGAATTTACCCAGAAAGCCTCACAGCAGTAATCACTGTCCACATGAATTTACCCAGAAAGCCTCACAGCAGTAATCACTGTCCACATGAGTTTACCCAGAAAGCCTCACAGCAGTAATCACTGTCCACATGAATTTACCCAGAAAGCCTCACAGCAGTAATCACTGTCCACATGTGTTTACTCAGGGGGTTGAATACATATCTAGGCAACATATATTAGTGTTTTCATTTTTCAGAAACGTTTTACAAATGTTCACATTTTTCTTCCACTTCAACATTTACAAAAGTATTTTGTGGAAAAAGTCAAAGGGGTGTGAATACTTCCTGAAGACGCTGTATCTCTCATTATCAGAGAACCGAGGTAAAGTCACCTTGAGATTTGGGTGCTTGTCTTGATTGTGGTTGCACAATGTTAAGTTGAATGACGGTCATCTGCCTGGGAAAAACTCAGCGAGCGATGTCATGTAGCGGAGTTACTACATGAAGGAATAACCAATTGACTGCATGCTATCTCTCTCCCTTCCCCAGAGTAATGGCACCATGTCTCTGAGCACCACTATAGTCAGGGCCAGTCCCACCCCTCCAGTAGACGGGGCTGATACCCAGAGTCCTTCAGGTCAGGATCTACCTCTTCACCGCTCTACAGACATCCTCTGTCCTCCTAGACAGTCCAAGAGCCCAGAGTCTCCTCACCACTCTGACGGTCCTCCGAGAGGCTCGGTAGACCTGCGGAGTGGTTCAGGTCTGGGCTTTACCCGCAGCCAGAGTGAGTGTAACTATCACTGTGGGAACGATAGAGACTACGACCTGCTGAAACGCCACTCCGTACCCAACTCACACCGCCTCACCAAGGTGGATTCTGGGTACTCCAGCCACCTGAACATCCAGCAGCCCAGCGGTATGGGGGGCCAGGGGAACCAGCAGTGGTCCGGGGTCTCAGCCCAGGGGAGTGAGGTTTATCCTGGGGCCAGGACGGGCTTCGGCTTGCCTTCCTCCGAGGACCTGTGCTACGTGCCCATCTCCAGCTTCAAGCCCCAGGGCTCCATGGTGGACCTGCCTCCAGGGGTCCCCAGCCTCCTGACGGGGCGCTCCCTCTTCAGCTCCCAGCTGGCACAGCAGAACCTGGGCTCGGATGGAGCTCTACACCCTGGTCTCCCTCTGCCTGCTCCCTACCGCCACATGGCGGCAGCAGGGAACGACCTGTACGGTCACGCTATGTCCTCACGGTTAGGACCCAACGTTGACCCCTCAGTCAGACACCTCCACAGCTCTGGGGGTCTGGGTGTCTCTGGGCCTGGTGGACCAGGAGGTCCTGGGGGTCTGTACCACTGCTCTAACCCCCACCTCAAACCCTTGGACCCAGGACTGATGGAGGGGAACCCCTACAGCCAGAGCTGTGTAGCCTCGTGGGATAATGGCAGCCTTCCTGAACTCACAGGTTAGTCTTCAATCAGTTCTGGAATGTTCTCTTGAATCACTCGAGATAAGAGGGTGTGTTGCAGTTGGAAGAGTTTGAAACGCTTAATCTCAATCCTGAGAGATTTTTTGGGGGGGTAATTTTAAGATAACCCTGGACCCCTCTCCCTCTCCACTCCTCCAGCCCAGGTCGTGATCCCTGAGGAGCTGAGGTTCCCCCATGCCTGCTGTGTGGGCATCTCCTCTCAGACCTCACTGGGCATCTTCAACCCCTCCGAGCGCTGGCAGCAGGTCTCCATCACCGTCACCAGCCTGGCCATCGACGGAGAGAAGGTGAGTCATTTTGTTTCTATTGAATTTGTAAAGAGGACAATGATTTACAGAGAATTGTATGATCTGAAATAGTGTCAACAAACGTGTGGCTGCTCAAAGCATGTAAATGTAAAACAAAAAGCTAAGAGAATATTTTAATCAAATTGAGAGCCAATAATAAGTGCCGGAAATGTAACCACTCTGAAGAACAAGGAACTGCTGTCGAACCGTAATGTCCACTTCCTGTCCCGCCCAGGTTGATTCATTCCCGTACCAGTGGCTGATAGTGAAGAACAAGGAACTGCTGTCGAACCGTAATGTCCACTTCCTGTCCCACCCAGGTTGATTCATTCCCGTACCAGTGGCTGATAGTGAAGAACAAGGAACTGCTGTCGAACCGTAATGTCCACTTCCTGTCCCACCCAGGTTGATTCATTCCCGTACCAGTGGCTGATAGTGAAGAACAAGGAACTGCTGTCGAACCATAATGTCCACTTCCTGTCCCACCCAGGTTGATTCATTCCCGTACCAGTGGCTGATAGTGAAGAACAAGGAACTGCTGTCGAACCGTAATGTCCACTTCCTGTCCCACCCAGGTTGATTCATTCCCGTACCAGTGGCTGATAGTGAAGAACAAGGAACTGCTGTCGAACCGTAATGTCCACTTCCTGTCCCACCCAGGTTGATTCATTCCCGTACCAGTGGCTGATAGTGAAGAACAAGGAACTGCTGTCGAACCGTAATGTCCACTTCCTGTCCCACCCAGGTTGATTCATTCCCGTACCAGTGGCTGATAGTGAAGAACAAGACCATCATTGGCCCTAAGAGCACGGAGGAGCAGAAGGTGTTGTTCATCCCGCCTCAGGCCGGGGTGTACCAGGCTGTCCTCAGTGTCTCCTCCTGGCCCGCCTCCGCTGAGGCCCAGGCTGTCGCCCGCGCAGAGGTGTTCGCCAAGAGGGTGGTCCTCGTCGCCATGGCAGAGAACCCTGCTCTGGAGGTAAGGGGGGTTGTGGCTGATCAGTTGTTGGCTTGAATCCCAAGTGAGGAGTGGGTGTAACCAATGTCGAGCGTCCATGTCAGGACAGGAAGGACACCTACTATGTGGGCATGCTTCCTGTTTGGTTTGTTTTACTACTTATATTTCAGTGTTTTGAAACAAAAGTTGTGTAAAACCTCAAGGTCTCTGTGTTCTAGTTGGTTGATATCAATGATGTGGTTTCTCCACTGGAACACACTATATTCTGGATGGTTTCTCCACTGTAACACATTATATTCTGGGTGGTTTCTCCACTGGAACACATTATATTCTGGATGGTTTCTCCACTGTAACACACTATATTCTGGATGGTTTCTCCACTGTAACACACTATATTCTGGATGGTTTCTCCACTGTAACACATTATATTCTGGGTGGTTTCTCCACTGGAACACACTATATTCTGGATGGTTTCTCCACTGTAACACACTATATTCTGGGTGGTTTCTCCACTGGAACACATTATATTCTGGATGGTTTCTCCACTGTAACACATTATATTCTGGGTGGTTTCTCCACTGGAACACATTATATTCTGGATGGTTTCTCCACTGTAACACATTATATTCTGGGTGGTTTCTCCACTGTAACACATTATATTCTGGATGGTTTCTCCACTGTAACACATTATATTCTGGATGGTTTCTCCACTGTAACACATTATATTCTGGGTGGTTTCTCCACTGTAACACACTATATTCTGGATGGTTTCTCCACTGTAACACACTATATTCTGGATGGTTTCTCCACTGTAACACATTATATTCTGGGTGGTTTCTCCACTAACAGATAACACATTATATTCTGGATGGTTTCTCCACTAACAGATAACACATTATATTCTGGATGGGTTCTCCACTGTAACAGATAACACATTATATTCTGGGTGGTTTCTCCACTGTAACACATTATATTCTGGGTGGTTTCTCCACTAACAGATAACACATTATATTCTGGATGGTTTCTCCACTGTAACAGATAACACATTATATTCTGGGTGGTTTCTCCACTGTAACACATTATATTCTGGGTGGGTTCTCCACTGTAACAGATAACACATTATATTCTGGATGGTTTCTCCACTGTAACACATTATATTCTGGGTGGGTTCTCCACTGTAACAGATAACACATTATATTCTGGATGGTTTCTCCACTGTAACACATTATATTCTGGATGGTTTCTCCACTGTAACACATTATATTCTGGATGGTTTCTCCACTGTAACACATTATATTCTGGGTGGTTTCTCCACTGTAACACATTATATTCTGGATGGTTTCTCCACTGTAACACATTATATTCTGGATGGTTTCTCCACTGTAACACATTATATTCTGGGTGGTTTCTCCACTGTAACACATTATATTCTGGATGGTTTCTCCACTGTAACACATTATATTCTGGATGGTTTCTCCACTGTAACACATTATATTCTGGATGGTTTCTCCACTGTAACACATTATATTCTGGATGGTTTCTCCACTGTAACACATTATATTCTGGATGGTTTCTCCACTGTAACACATTATATTCTGGATGGTTTCTCCACTGTAACACATTATATTCTGGATGGTTTCTCCACTGTAACACATTATATTCTGGATGGTTTCTCCTCTGTAACACACTATATTCTGGATGGTTTCTCCACTGTAACACATTATATTCTGGGTGGTTTCTCCACTGTAACACATTATATTCTGGGTGGTTTCTCCACTGTAACAGATAACACATTATATTCTGGATGGTTTCTCCACTGTAACACATTATATTCTGGATGGTTTCTCCACTGTAACACATTATATTCTGGATGGTTTCTCCACTGTAACACATTATATTCTGGATGGTTTCTCCACTGTAACAGATAACACATTATATTCTGGATGGTTTCTCCACTGTAACACATTATATTCTGGATGGTTTCTCCACTGTAACACATTATATTCTGGATGGGTTCTCCACTGTAACACATTATATTCTGGATGGTTTCTCCACTGTAACACATTATATTCTGGATGGTTTCTCCACTGTAACACATTATATTCTGGATGGTTTCTCCACTGTAACACATTATATTCTGGGTGGTTTCTCCACTGTAACACATTATATTCTGGGTGGTTTCTCCACTGTAACACATTATATTCTGGATGGTTTCTCCACTGTAACACACTATATTCTGGGTGGGTTCTCCACTGTAACACATTCTATTCTGGATGGTTTCTCCTCTGTAACACATTATATTCTGGATGGTTTCTCCACTGTAACACATTATATTCTGGATGGTTTCTCCACTGTAACAGATTATATTCTGGGTGGTTTCTCCACTGTAACACATTATATTCTGGGTGGTTTCTCCACTGTAACACATTATATTCTGGATGGTTTCTCCACTGTAACACACTATATTCTGGGTGGTTTCTCCACTGGAACACATTATATTCTGGGTGGTTTCTCCACTGGAACACACTATATTCTGGATGGTTTCTCCACTGTAACACACTATATTCTGGGTGGTTTCTCCACTGGAACACATTATATTCTGGATGGTTTCTCCACTGTAACACATTATATTCTGGGTGGTTTCTCCACTGTAACACACTATATTCTGGATGGTTTCTCCACTGTAACACACTATATTCTGGATGGTTTCTCCACTGTAACACATTATATTCTGGATGGTTTCTCCACTGTAACACATTATATTCTGGATGGTTTCTCCACTGTAACACATTATATTCTGGATGGTTTCTCCACTGTAACACATTATATTCTGGGTGGTTTCTCCACTAACAGATAACACATTATATTCTGGATGGTTTCTCCACTGTAACAGATAACACATTATATTCTGGGTGGTTTCTCCACTGTAACACATTATATTCTGGGTGGTTTCTCCACTGTAACACATTATATTCTGGATGGTTTCTCCACTGTAACACACTATATTCTGGGTGGTTTCTCCACTGGAACACATTATATTCTGGATGGTTTCTCCACTGTAACACACTATATTCTGGATGGTTTCTCCACTGTAACACATTATATTCTGGGTGGTTTCTCCACTGTAACACACTATATTCTGGATGGTTTCTCCACTGTAACACATTATATTCTGGATGGTTTCTCCACTGTAACACATTATATTCTGGATGGTTTCTCCACTGTAACACATTATATTCTGGGTGGTTTCTCCACTGTAACACATTATATTCTGGATGGTTTCTCCACTGTAACAGATAACACATTATATTCTGGGTGGTTTCTCCACTGTAACACATTATATTCTGGATGGTTTCTCCACTGTAACAGATAACACATTATATTCTGGATGGTTTCTCCACTGTAACAGATAACACATTATATTCTGGGTGGTTTCTCCACTGTAACACATTATATTCTGGGTGGGTTCTCCACTGTAACAGATAACACATTATATTCTGGATGGTTTCTCCACTGTAACACATTATATTCTGGGTGGGTTCTCCACTGTAACAGATAACACATTATATTCTGGATGGTTTCTCCACTGTAACAGATAACACATTATATTCTGGGTGGTTTCTCCACTGTAACACATTATATTCTGGGTGGGTTCTCCACTGTAACAGATAACACATTATATTCTGGATGGTTTCTCCACTGTAACACATTATATTCTGGGTGGGTTCTCCACTGTAACAGATAACACATTATATTCTGGATGGTTTCTCCACTGTAACACATTATATTCTGGATGGTTTCTCCACTGTAACACATTATATTCTGGATGGTTTCTCCACTGTAACACATTATATTCTGGATGGTTTCTCCACTGTAACACATTATATTCTGGGTGGTTTCTCCACTGTAACAGATAACACATTATATTCTGGATGGTTTCTCCACTGTAACAGATAACACATTATATTCTGGGTGGTTTCTCCACTGTAACACATTATATTCTGGGTGGTTTCTCCACTGGAACACATTATATTCTGGATGGTTTCTCCACTGTAACACATTATATTCTGGGTGGTTTCTCCACTGGAACACATTATATTCTGGATGGTTTCTCCACTGTAACACATTATATTCTGGATGGTTTCTCCACTGTAACACATTATATTCTGGGTGGTTTCTCCACTGTAACACACTATATTCTGGATGGTTTCTCCACTGTAACACATTATATTCTGGATGGTTTCTCCACTGTAACACATTATATTCTGGATGGTTTCTCCACTGTAACACATTATATTCTGGGTGGTTTCTCCACTGTAACACATTATATTCTGGATGGTTTCTCCACTGTAACAGATAACACATTATATTCTGGGTGGTTTCTCCACTGTAACACATTATATTCTGGATGGTTTCTCCACTGTAACAGATAACACATTATATTCTGGGTGGTTTCTCCACTGTAACACATAACACATTATATTCTGGATGGTTTCTCCACTGTAACACATTATATTCTGGGTGGTTTCTCCACTGTAACACATTATATTCTGGGTGGTTTCTCCACTGTAACACACTATATTCTGGATGGTTTCTCCACTGTAACACATTATATTCTGGGTGGTTTCTCCACTGTAACACACTATATTCTGGATGGTTTCTCCACTGTAACACACTATATTCTGGGTGGTTTCTCCACTGTAACACATTATATTCTGGATGGTTTCTCCACTGTAACACATTATATTCTGGATGGTTTCTCCACTGTAACACACTATATTCTGGATGGTTTCTCCTCTCCAGGTGGATGTAGGGAAGTGTGGCAGTCTGGACTTCGGAGACCTGGCAGGGGGCAGTGCCAAAGCTCTCCCTCTGAAGCTGCTGAACAGGACTCATGCTACTGTACCTATTAGACTGGTTATCAGTGCTGTAAGACAATACAATACAGTACATTACCATGCAGTACATTACCATGCAATACAGTACAATACAATACAGTACATTACCATGCAATACAATACAATACAGTACATTACCATGCAATACAGTACAATACAATACAGTACATTACCATGCAATACAGTACAATACAATACAGTACATTACCATGCAATACAGTACAATGCAATACATTACCATGCAATACAATACAGTACAATGCTATGCAGTACATTGCCATGAAATAGAATACAGTATAGTACAATGCTATGCAGTACAATGCAGTTCAGTACAATCCAGTACATTACAATACAATGCTTTGCAGTACATTACGATGCAGTACATTACAATACAATGCTTTGCAGTACATTACAATGCATTACAATACAGTACAATGCTATACAGTGCAGTGCAGTACAATGCAGTGCAGCAATGGACAATAACTAATGTTGTATAGGTCATTACTCTTCTGTCTGAGTTGTGCAGAACTTTGTCATGCAGGCCTCAATTTCAACAGCCATGGCCCTCGATGTCCATTTGTGTGGCCGTCTGTAATGCTACCTAAAAAATATACATTCCTTGAAGTCAAAGTGTCCGTTGTGCCCTTTGACTGAGTATAATAATTATAATTCCCAGCTGCCAATCGCCGCGCTCCGAAGCACCTCACTCACGTGGCTCTGTCAGTAATCGCAGTTCTTATTAGTCAATGTTCGTCATGTGATCAGGCCCTGCACTGCGGCCTCCCTGGTGGCGCAGTGGTCTAAGGCACTACATCGTAATGCTAGCTGTGCCACTAGAGATCCTGGTTCGAGTCCAGGCTCTGTCGCAGCCGGCCGCGACCCGGAAGACCCATAGGGCGGCGCACAATTGGCCCAGCGTCGTCCGGGTTAGGGGGGGTTTGGCCAGTAGGGATATCCTTATCTCATCGCGCACTAGTGACTCCTGTGGCGGGCCGGGCGCAGTGCACGCTGACCAGGTCGCTAGGCGTACAGTGTTGCCTCCGACACATTGGTGCGGCTGGCTTCCGGGTTAATCCGGCGTTGTCAAGAAGCAGTGCGGTTTGGCTGGATCGTGTTTCAGAGGCTTTCAACCATCGCCTCTCCCGAGTCCGTACGGGAGTTGCAGCGATGAGACAAGACAGTAACTACCAATTGGATACCACGAAATTGGGAAGAAAAGGGAAGTAAAATAATTACAAAAAAATTAATAAAAAATGTTAATCAACTATTGGTCTATTTCTTCACATTATAAACGCAGCAATGCACACAAGGCTGTAGGCTATATGCAATTAGCGGGAAAACACTCTTCTCCAAAGCGCACTGAAAATGCAAGCGGTTTCATATGACAGAAATTAAAATATCCTTTAAAGGCCAAATGGCCTTGCCCCTAAAATCCTGAAATTCCAGGCCTGACGTCATCTTTCTGTTACTCAAAAGCACTTTGATTTTGTTAAAATATTTGCTTATACAAGCACACTTTGATAGATATTGTCTTTGTGACGTCGTATTTCTAGAACGCCACGGCCTGGCGCTGCTTCACTTTCTCCAAGAGTCCCGTTGCCATGACAGCTGAGGGCCTGCTGCAGGCGGGGACTCTGACCTCGCTGGCCGCTCCGTCCGTCATGAGCCACGTGATGCACGCCAGCTACGGAGAGGTGAGTAACCCTTGAGTGACCTCGTCTCAGTGACTTCAATAGTTGAGTCGTTTTGAGGGGTGTTGTGTTGTGTTTCAGAATGCAGAGAGCTTCATGGTTTGGGTCCACTTCCACGCTCCACAGAAGTACCAGTCCTGTTCAGGTATGGCCCCTGTCCTGTTCAGGTATCGTACCAGTCCTGTTCAGGTATGGACCCTGTCCTGTTCAGGTATGGACCCTGTCCTGTTCAGGTATGGCCCCTGTCCTGTTCAGGTATCGTACCAGTCCTGTTTCAGAATGCAGAGAGCTTCATGGTTTGGGTCCACTTCCACGCTCCACAGAAGTACCAGTCCTGTTCAGGTATGGACCCTGTCCTGTTCAGGTATCGTACCAGTCCTGTTCAGGTATCGTACCAGTCCTGTTCAGGTATCGTACCAGTCCTGTTCAGGTATCGTACCAGTCCTGTTCAGGTATCGTACCAGTCCTGTTCAGGTATCGTACCAGTCCTGTTCAGGTATCGTACCAGTCCTGTTCAGGTATCGTACCCTGTCCTGTTCAGGTATCGTACCAGTCCTGTTCAGGTATCGTACCAGTCCTGTTCAGGTATCGTACCAGTCCTGTTCAGGTATCGTACCCTGTCCTGTTCAGGTATCGTACCAGTCCTGTTCAGGTATCGTACCAGTCCTGTTCAGGTATCGTACCAGTCCTGTTCAGGTATGGACCCTGTCCTGTTCAGGTATGGACCCTGTCCTGTTCAGGTATGGACCCTGTCCTGTTCAGGTATGGACCCTGTCCTGTTCAGGTATGGACCCTGTCCTGTTCAGGTATGGACCCTGTCCTGTTCAGGTATGGACCCTGTCCTGTTCAGGTATGGACCCTGTCCTGTTCAGGTATGGACCCTGTCCTGTTCAGGTATGGACCCTGTCCTGTTCAGGTATGGCCCCTGTCCTGTTCAGGTATGGCCCCTGTCCTGTTCAGGTATGGCCCCTGTCCTGTTCAGGTATGGCCCCTGTCCTGTTCAGGTATGGCCCCTGTCCTGTTCAGGTATGGCCCCTGTCCTGTTCAGGTATGGCCCCTGTCCTGTTCAGGTATGGCCCCTGTCCTGTTCAGGTATGGCCCCTGTCCTGTTTAGGTATCGTACCTGTCCTGTTTAGGTATCGTACCAGTCATGTTCAGGTATCGGACCCTGTCCTGTTCAGGTATCGGACCCTGTCCTGTTCAGGTATCGGACCCTGTCCTGTTCAGGTATCGGACCCTGTCCTGTTCAGGTATCGGACCCTGTCCTGTTCAGGTATCGGACCCTGTCCTGTTCAGGTATCGGACCCTGTCCTGTTCAGGTATCGGACCCTGTCCTGTTCAGGTATCGGACCCTGTCCTGTTCAGGTATCGGACCCTGTCCTGTTCAGGTATCGGACCCTGTCCTGTTCAGGTATCGGACCCTGTCCTGTTCAGGTATCGGACCCTGTCCTGTTCAGGTATCGGACCCTGTCCTGTTCAGGTATCGGACCCTGTCCTGTTCAGGTATCGGACCCTGTCCTGTTCAGGTATCGGACCCTGTCCTGTTCAGGTATCGGACCCTGTCCTGTTCAGGTATCGGACCCTGTCCTGTTCAGGTATCGGACCCTGTCCTGTTCAGGTATCGGACCCTGTCCTGTTCAGGTATCGGACCCGGTTCAGGTATCGGACCCTGTCCTGTTCAGGTATCGGACCCTGTCCTGTTCAGGTATCGGACCCTGTCCTGTTTAGGTATCGGACCCTGTCCTGTTTAGGTATCGGACCCTGTCCTGTTTAGGTATCGGACCCTGTCCTGTTTAGGTATCGGACCCTGTCCTGTTTAGGTATCGGACCCTGTCCTGTTTAGGTATCGGACCCTGTCCTGTTTAGGTATCGGACCCTGTCCTGTTTAGGTATCGGACCCTGTCCTGTTCAGGTATCGTACCAGTCCTGTTCAGGTATGGCCCCTGTCCTCGCTCCATGAATATTAATACACACCGATGCCATTCAGCCACCAGTCACAGCTGTTTGTCACGTCTAATGTCACGCAGGTGATCTAGGTCCAGCGGATGAGTACAGTGATGTCATACAGGTGATCTAGGGCCAGCGGATGAGTACAGCGATGTCACGCAGGTGATCTAGGGCCAGTGGATGAGTACAGTGATGTCATACAGGTGATCTAGGGCCAGCGGCTGAGTACAGTGATGTCATACAGGTGATCTAGGGCCAGCGGATGAGTACAGTGATGTCATACAGGTGATCTAGGGCCAGTGGATGAGTACAGTGATGTCACGCAGGTGATCCAGGTCCAGCGGATGAGTACAGTGATGTCACGCAGGTGATCTAGGTCCAGCGGATGAGTACAGTGATGTCACGCAGGTGATCTAGGTCCAGCGGATGAGTACAGTGATGTCATGCAGGTGATCTAGGTCCAGCGGATGAGTACAGTGATGTCATACAGGTGATCTAGGGCCAGCGGATGAGTACAGCGATGTCACGCAGGTGATCTAGGGCCAGTGGATGAGTACAGTGATGTCATACAGGTGATCTAGGGCCAGCGGCTGAGTACAGTGATGTCATACAGGTGATCTAGGGCCAGCGGATGAGTACAGTGATGTCATACAGGTGATCTAGGGCCAGTGGATGAGTACAGTGATGTCACGCAGGTGATCCAGGTCCAGCGGATGAGTACAGTGATGTCACGCAGGTGATCTAGGTCCAGCGGATGAGTACAGTGATGTCACGCAGGTGATCTAGGTCCAGCGGATGAGTACAGTGATGTCACGCAGGTGATCTAGGGCCAGCGGATGAGTACAGTGATGTCACGCAGGTGATCTAGGGCCAGCGGATGAGTACAGTGATGTCACGCAGGTGATCCAGGTCCAGCGGATGAGTACAGTGATGTCACGCAGGTGATCTAGGTCCAGCGGATGAGTACAGTGATGTCACGCAGGTGATCTAGGTCCAGCTGATGTTTGTCATGTGTAATGTCATACAGGGGATCTAGGTCCAGTGGATGAGTACAGTGATGTTTGTCATGTGTAATGTCATACAGGGGATCTAGGTCCAGCGGATGAGTACAGTAATGTTTGTCATGTGTAATGTCATACAGGGGATCTAGGTCCAGCGGATGAGTACAGTGATGTTTGTCATGTGTAATGTCATACAGGGGATCTAGGTCCAGCGGATTAGTACAGTGATGTTTGTCATGTGTAATGTCATACAGGGGATCTAGGTCCAGCGGATGAGTACAGTGATGTTTGTCATGTGTAATGTCATACAGGGGATCTAGGTCCAGCGGATGAGTACAGTAATGTTTGTCATGTGTAATGTCATACAGGGGATCTAGGTCCAGCGGATGAGTACAGTGATGTTTGTCATGTGTAATGTCATACAGGGGATCTAGGTCCAGCGGATTAGTACAGTGATGTTTGTCATGTGTAATGTCATACAGGGGATCTAGGTCCAGCGGATGAGTACAGTGCGCGGGTGGACATCGAGGTGGACTGTCCAGGCCCCAGTCATGTGATCAGGAGCGTCCCTCTCAGAGCCAGGTCTGGAACAGCCAGAGTCCACGCCCCTAAAGACCTGCAGGTAGGAACTGACCCGTAGCACTGCAGCCAGAGTCCACGCCCCTTAAGACCTACAGGTAGGAACTGACCCGTAGCACTGCTGACAGGGTCCACTCCCCTAAAGACCTACAGGTAGGAACTGACCCGTAGCACTGCTGACAGGGTCCACGCCCCTAAAGACCTACAGGTAGGAACTGACCCGTAGCACTGCTGACAGGGTCCACGCCCCTAAAGACCTACAGGTAGGAACTGACCCGTAACACTGCTGCCAGAGTCCACGCCCCTAAAGACCTACAGGTAGGAACTGACCCGTAGCACTGCAGCCAGGGTCCACTCCCCTAAAGACCTACAGGTAGGAACTGACCCGTAGCACTGCAGCCAGAGTCCACGCCCCTAAAGACCTACAGGTAGGAACTGACCCGTAACACTGCAGCCAGAGTCCACGCCCCTAAAGACCTACAGGTAGGAACTGACCCGTAGCACTGCAGCCAGAGTCCACGCCCCTAAAGACCTACAGGTAGGAACTGACCCGTAACACTGCAGCCAGAGTCCACGCCCCTAAAGACCTACAGGTAGGAACTGACCCGTAGCACTGCAGCCAGAGTCCACGCCCCTAAAGACCTACAGGTAGGAACTGACCCGTAGCACTGCTGACAGGGTCCACTCCCCTAAAGACCTACAGGTAGGAACTGACCCGTAGCACTGCAGCCAGAGTCCACGCCCCTAAAGACCTACAGGTAGGAACTGACCCGTAGCACTGCAGCCAGAGTCCACGCCCCTAAAGACCTACAGGTAGGAACTGACCCGTAGCACTGCAGCCAGAGTCCACGCCCCTAAAGACCTACAGGTAGGAACTGACCCGTAACACTGCAGCCAGAGTCCACTCCCCTAAAGACCTACAGGTAGGAACTGACCCGTAGCACTGCAGCCAGAGTCCACGCCCCTAAAGACCTACAGGTAGGAGCTGACCCGTAACACTGCTGCCAGAGTCCACGCCCCTAAAGACCTACAGGTAGGAACTGACCCGTAACACTGCTGCCAGAGTCCACGCCCCTAAAGACCTACAGGTAGGAGCTGACCCGTAACACTGCTGCCAGAGTCCACTCCCCTAAAGACCTACAGGTAGGAACTGACCTGTAGCACTGCTGACAGGGTCCACTCCCCTAAAGACCTACAGGTAGGAGCTGACCCGTAGCACTGCTGACCTGAGCCTGGTCTTTATATTCAGGGGTTTAACTGGGAAACCAGTGGGTCCTATTGCCTTTCTAACACATTCCATATTAAAGTTGAGGTTGACCTTTTGTGATATGTTGACATTTCTGGAATTCTTTCCTCCTATATAATTTTTTGGGGGGGGCAGACTGTTAACCTCTCGGCAGCGTTGGGTCAGTCCAGCAAGCAGACTCTGCCTCTGAAGAACGCAGGCAACATTGATGTTCAGCTGAAACTCAAGGTATTCTGTCCCTTTTACTTCCCTGTTTGATCTGTGGTTTGGATAAGCCTGGGGGATGTGGTCTGGATAAGCCTAGGGGATGTGTTGTGGTTTGGATAAGACTGGGGGATGTGTTGTGGTTTGGATAAGACTGGGGGATGTGTTGTGGTTTGGATAAGACTGGGGGATATGTTGTGGTTTGGATAAGCCTGGGGGATATGTTGTGGTTTGGATAAGCCTGGGGGATATGTTGTGGTTTGGATAAGCCTGGGGGATGTGTTGTGGTTTGGATAAGCCTGGGGGATGTGTTGTGGTTTGGATAAGCCTGGGGGATGTGTTGTGGTTTGGATAAGCCTGGGGGATGTGTTGTGGTTTGGATAAGACTGGGGGATATGTTGTGGTTTGGATAAGACTGGGGGATGTGTTGTGGTTTGGATAAGACTGGGGGATGTGGTTTGGATAAGCCTGGGGGATGTGTTGTGGTTTGGATAAGCCTGGGGGATATGTTGTGGTTTGGATAAGCCTGGGGGATATGTTGTGGTTTGGATAAGCCTGGGGGATATGTTGTGGTTTGGATAAGACTGGGGGATGTGTTGTGGTTTGGATAAGACTGGGGGATGTGTTGTGGTTTGGATAAGACTGGGGGATGTGTTGTGGTTTGGATAAGACTGGGGGATGTGTTGGGGTTTGGATAAGCCTGGGGGATGTGTTGGGGTTTGGATAAGCCTGGGGGATGTGTTGGGGTTTGGATAAGCCTGGGGGATGTGTTGGGGTTTGGATAAGCCTGGGGGATGGGGTTTGGATAAGCCTGGGGGATGGGGTTTGGATAAGCCTGGGGGATGTGGTTTGGATAAGCCTGGGGGATGTGGTTTGCATAAGCCTGGGGGATGTGGTTTGCATAAGCCTGGGGGATGTGGTTTGGATAAGACTGGGGGATGTGGTTTGGATAAGCCTGGGGGATGTGGTTTGGATAAGACTGGGGGATGTGGTTTGGATAAGACTGGGGGATGTGGTTTGGATAAGACTGGGGGATGTGGTTTGCATAAGACTGGGGGATGTGGTTTGCATAAGACTGGGGGATGTGGTTTGCATAAGACTGGGGGATGTGGTTTGCATAAGACTGGGGGATGTGGTTTGCATAAGACTGGGGGATGTGGTTTGCATAAGACTGGGGGATGTGGTTTGCATAAGACTGGGGGATGTGGTTTGCATAAGACTGGGGGATGTGGTTTGGATAAGACTGGGGGATGTGGTTTGGATAAGACTGGGGGATGTGGTTTGGATAAGACTGGGGGATGTGGTTTGGATAAGACTGGGGGATGTGGTTTGGATAAGACTGGAGGATGTGGTTTGGATAAGACTGGAGGATGTGGTTTGGATAAGCCTGGGGGATGTGGTTTGGATAAGACTGGGGGATGTGGTTTGGATAAGACTGGGGGATGTGGTTTGGATAAGACTGGGGGATGTGGTTTGGATAAGACTGGGGGATGTGGTTTGGATAAGACTGGGGGACGCGTTGTGGTTTGGATAAGCCTGGGGGACGCGTTGGCGTTGTGGTTTGGATGAGCCTGGGGGACGCGTGGTGGTTTGGATAAGCCTGGGGGACGCGTTGTGGTTTTGATAAGCCTGGGGGACGTGTGGTGGTTTGGATAAGCCTGGGGGACGCGTTGTGGTTTGGATAAGCCTGGGGGACGCGTTGGCGTTGTGGTTTGGATAAGCCTGGGGGACGTGTGGTGGTTTGGTTTGGATAAGCCTGGGGGACGTGTGGTGGTTTGGATAAGCCTGGGGGACGTGTGGTGGTTTGGATAAGCCTGGGGGATGTGTTGGCGTTGTGGGACCATCTGGTGGTGGTGCTGACTGTATATTGAATATATTGTATATCCTGGGTGGTGGCTGTTTGTTGATATGACCTCCTGTGTGGTGCTGACTGTATATTGAATATATTGTATATCCTGGGTGGTGGCTGTTTGTTGATATGACCTGCTGTGTGGTGCTGACTGTATATTGATATGACCTCCTGTGTGGTGCTGACTGTATATTGATATGACCTCCTGTGTGGTGCTGACTGTATATTGAATATATTGTATATCCTGGGTGGTGGCTGTTTGTTGATATGACCTGCTGTGTGGTGCTGACTGTATATTGAATATATTGTATATCCTGGGTGGTGGCTGTTTGTTGATATGACCTGCTGTGTGGTGCTGACTGATATGACCTGCTGTGTGGTGCTGACTGATATGACCTGCTGTGTGGTGCTGACTGATATGACCTGCTGTGTGGTGCTTGTCTTCAGAACAGCGGTGGTGATGACTGTTTCTCTGTGAGTCCTGTTGACCTGTGTCTGCGTGCCGGGGAGGAGCAAGGCATTGTGGTCTCGTTCACCTCTCAGGGCGGCAGGAAGAACCGAGAGAGGTACGTTTGATTATATATTTATTTTTTACACACTTCGGAGCTCTGAACGTCTAGCCTTGTAGAAAGCCTTCTACATTAATCAGTGTTCTGAACGTCTAGCCTTGTAGAAAGCCTTCTACATTAATCAGTGTTCTGAACGTCTAGCCTTGTAGAAAGCCTTCTACATTAATCAGTGTTCTGAACGTCTAGCCTTGTAGAAAGCCTTCTACATTAATCAGTGTTCTGAACGTCTAGCCTTGTAGAAAGCCTTCTACATTACTCAGTGTTCTGAACGTCTAGCCTTGTAGAAAGCCTTCTACATTACTCAGTGTTCTGAACGTCTAGCCTTGTAGAAAGCCTTCTACATTACTCTGTGTTCTGAACGTCTAGCCTTGTAGAAAGCCTTCTACATTAATCAGTGTTCTGAACGTCTAGCCTTGTAGAAAGCCTTCTACATTACTCAGTGTTCTGAACGACTAGCCTTGTAGAAAGCCTTCTACATTACTCAGTGTTCTGAACGACTAGCCTTGTAGAAAGCCTTCTACATTACTCAGTGTTCTGAACGTCTAGCCTTGTAGAAAGCCTTCTACATTACTCAGTGTTCTGAACGTCTAGCCTTGTAGAAAGCCTTCTACATTACTCTGTGTTCTGAACGTCTAGCCTTGTAGAAAGCCTTCTACATTACTCAGTGTTCTGAACGTCTAGCCTTGTAGAAAGCCTTCTACATTACTCAGTGTTCTGAACGTCTAGCCTTGTAGAAAGCCTTCTACATTACTCAGTGTTCTGAACGTCTAGCCTTGTAGAAAGCCTTCTACATTAATCAGTGTTCTGAACGTCTAGCCTTGTAGAAAGCCTTCTACATTACTCTGTGTTCTGAACGTCTAGCCTTGTAGAAAGCCTTCTACATTACTCAGTGTTCTGAACGTCTAGCCTTGTAGAAAGCCTTCTACATTACTCAGTGTTCTGAACGTCTAGCCTTGTAGAAAGCCTTCTACATTACTCAGTGTTCTGAACGTCTAGCCTTGTAGAAAGCCTTCTACATTACTCAGTGTTCTGAACGTCTAGCCTTGTAGAAAGCCTTCTACATTACTCAGTGTTCTGAACGTCTAGCCTTGTAGAAAGCCTTCTACATTACTCAGTGTTCTGAACGTCTAGCCTTGTAGAAAGCCTTCTACATTACTCAGTTGTACTTCAGAGTGTAATCTGTCTGTTGCTCTAGGATCCTTGTACCGGCAGCTCAGACTTTTCCCTGGGTGGTTGTTCTGTGTCCTTGTGTTTTCATGATACTTCCTGTTCCTGAGGTTTCTCTGTGCTCATCCCTCCAGTGTTCTGACCATCCTGGTGCTGCCGTCTGGTCCTCAGTATGAGGTGGTGCTGAAGGGACAGGTGGTACCAGAGGAGAGGGGTAACCCTGCTGCACCTGGTCCTGTCTCTGCCCTGGGCTTGCTGCCCCCCAGTGAGGTGCCCCCTATCCTCTCCAACAAGCAGTTTGTGGCCTGGGGAGGGGTCACGCTGGGCAGGGCTGTGTAAGGAACATTTACTAGACTCCTACATGTTAGTCATAATGATTCATCCATACATAGTTGCTCCCGAGTGGCGCAGCGGTCTAAGGCACTGCATCTCACTGCAAGATGCGTCACTACAGTCCCTGGTTCGACTCCAGGCTGTATCATATCCGGCCGTGATTGGGAGTCTCATAGGGCGGCGAACAATTGGCCCAGCTTCGTCCGTGTTTGGCCGTCATTGTAAATAAGAATTTGTTCTTAACCTGTTTGGGCTGCAAGCCCGACGTCGGTACACTTATGACAACAGCCAGCTCAAAGTGCAGGGCGCGAAATTCAAAAGATCTTTTTTTTAAATATTTAACTTTCACACATTAACAAGTCCAATACAGCATATGAAAGGTACACATCTTGTGAATCAAGCCAACATGTCTGATTTTTAAAATGTTTTACAGGGAAGACAAAATATGTCAATCTATTAGCTAACCACGTTAGCAAAAGACACCACTTTTCTTACTCCATCAGTTTCTTACTCCATCAGTAGCTATCACAAATTCGACCAAATAAAGAAATAAATAGCCACTAACCAAGAAAAAACTTCATCAGATGACAGTCTGATAACATATTTATTGTATAGCATATGTTTTGTTCGAAAAATTTGCATATTTCAGGTATAAATCATAGTTTACATTTCAGCTACAATCAGAAATTGCACCGAAAGCAGCCATAATATTTACAGACACCAACGTCAAATACCTAATTACTCATCATAAAACATTTCTGAAAAATACATAGTGTACAGCAATTGAAAGACAGGCATCTTGTGATTCCAGACAATATTTCCGATTTATTAAATGTTTTACAGCGAAAACAAAATGTAGCGTTATATTAGCATAGCCACAATAGCCAGAAACACTTGGGCGCCGACGACCAGTTCACATGCACGACAGATATTAGAAATAGCATCATAAAATGTTTCTTACTTTTGGTGATCTTCCGTCAGAATGTTGGACAAGGTGTCCTTTGTCCAGAACAGTCGTTGTTTGGATCTGGAACGGCAACTTTCCCTCTTCATTTAGCATGGGCACTAGCCGAGTGCTACATATCTCTCCAACGTAAACAAAGTCACAGAACGGAACACGGCAAAACTCCCGAAAATTTTTTAAATAATCTGATTAAACTATATTGAAAAAACAGGGACGGTAGCGTCTCACCTCGTCAACAGCCAGTGAAACTGCAGGGCGCCAAATTCAAAACAACAGAAATCACATAATTAAAATTCCTCTAACATGTATTTGACACCATTTTGAAGATACACTTGTTGTAAATCCAGCCACAGTGTCCGATTTCAAAAAGGCTTTACGACGAAAGCACACCAAACGATTATGTTAGGTCAGAGCCAAGTCACAGAAAAACACAGCTATTTTCCCAGCCAAAGAGAGGAGTCACAAAAACCAGAAATAGAGATAAAATTAATCACTAACCTTTGATGATCTTCATCAGATGACACTCATAGGACTTCATGTTACACAATACATGTATGTTTTGTTCGGTAAAGTTCATATTTATATCCAAAAATCGGAGTTTACAATGGCGCGTTATGTTCAGTAGTTCCAGAACATCCGGTGATTTTGCAGAGAGCATCAATTTACAGGAATACTCATCAACGTTGATCAAAGATACAACTGTTATGCATGGAATTTTAGATCCACTTCTCCTTAATGCAACCGCTGTGTCAGATTTCGAAAAAGCACACCATGCAATAATCTGAGTACAGCGCTCAGAGCCCAAATAAGCCAACGAGATATCCGCCATGTTGGCGTCAACAGAAGTCAGAAATAGCATTTATACATTTTCACTTACCTTTGATGATCTTCATCAGTATGCACTCCCAGGAATCCCAGTTCCACAATAAATGTTTGTTTTGTTCGATAAAGTCCATTTCTGTCAATTCCTCCTTGTTGTTTGCGCGTTCAGTACACAGGTCCAGGCAAAAGTTCAGACGAAACATCATATTACAGTCCGTAGAAACATGTCAAACTAAGTATAGAATCAATCTTTAGGATGTTTTTATCATAAATCTTCAATAATGTTCCAACCGGAGAATTCCATTGTCTTCAGAAATGCGATGTAACTCAAGCTAACTCTCACATGAACGCGCATGGTCAGCTCATGGCAGACCTTAGTCAATCCCCTCTCATTCGCCCCCACTTCATGGTAGAAGCATCATACAAGGTTCTAAAGACTGTTGACATCTAGTGGAAGCTTTAGGAAGTGCAACATGACCCCATTTCCACTATCTTGGATAAGCAAAGACTTGAAAAACTAAAAACCTCAGATTTCCCACTTCCTGGTTGGATTTTTTCTCAGGTTTTTGCCTGCCATATGAGTTCTGTTATACTCAGACATCATTCAAACAGTTTTAGAAACTTCCGAGTGTCTTCTATCCAAATCTACTACTAATATGCATATATTAGCATCTGGGCCTGAGTAGCAGGCAGTTTACTCTGGGCACGCTTTTCATCTGGACGTGAAAATACTGCCCCCTACCCCAAAGAAGTTAACTCTCTTGCCTAGTTAAATATATTTTTTAAATCATGTGTTATGAACATGGTTAGAAAGCTGTTGAAGAGGTTGATTGTTGATGGACGTGTTGTTGGAGCTCTGAATGTGGTCCTCTACCTGTACAGACAACAGAAGCTGGTTCTTCGTAATAACTCTCCCAACACAACACACCACCTGCGTCTGCTGATCCGAGGACAAGATCACAGCTGTTTCCAGGTAAGAACCAAGATCCTCAACTTGTCCAGCTCCATATGGCCTTCAGCTTCTCTGTAGAGATCAATCACAACAGCTCTGTCAGACTGCTCCTTAACCTTCTCCAGCTCCATGTGGCCTTCAGCTTCTCTGTAGAGGTCAATCAGAACAGCTCTGTCAGACTGCTCCTTAACCTTGTCCAGCTCCATATGGCCTTCAGCTTCTCTGTAGAGATCAATCACAACAGCTCTGTCAGACTGCTCCTTAACTTGTCCAGCTCCATATTCAGCTTCTCTGTAGAGGTCAATCACAACAGCTCTGTGTCAGTCTGCTCCTTAACTTGTCCAGCTTCTCTGTAGAGATCAATCACAGCTCTGTGTCAGACTGCTTGCCTGGAGACTTGGCTGTGGACTCCTGTGTTGTTTGAACTGTGATCTCACTGTGATCTGTCTCTCTCCTGTCTCTCTATTAAATATAATGTAATATATCTGTCTCTCTCTCTCCTGTCTATCTATTCATGTAATATATCTCTCCAACTGTCTCTCTCTCCTGTATCTATTCATTTAATATGTCTCTCCATCTGTCTCTCTCTCTCCTGTCTATCTGTTAATGTAATATATCTGTCTCTCTCTCTCCTGTCTATCTATTCATGTAATATATCTCTCCAACTGTCTCTCTCTCCTGTATCTATTCATTTAATATGTCTCTCCATCTGTCTCTCTCTCTCCTGTCTATCTGTTAATGTAATAGATCTGTCTCTCTCTCTCCTGTCTATCTGTTAATGTAATATATCTGTCTCTCTCTCTCCTGTCTATCTGTTAATGTAATAGATCTGTCTCTCTCTCTCCTGTCTATCTGTTAATGTAATAGATCTGTCTCTCTCTCTCCTGTCTATCTGTTAATGTAATAGATCTGTCTCTCTCTCTCCTGTCTATCTGTTAATGTAATAGATCTGTCTCTCTCTCTCCTGTCTATCTGTTAATGTAATAGATCTGTCTCTCTCTCTCCTGTCTATCTGTTAATGTAATATGTCTCTCCCAGCTCCAGAGTAGCTTTGGACAGGAGGAGAGGTTGACCCGCCACAGAGAGCTGTCCATCCGGCCCAGGGAGGATGTTGTTGTCCACCTGCTGTTTGCCCCAACCCGGGTGGCCTGCACCCTGTCCAAGCTGGAGATCAAACAGTCTGGAGTACGGCCCTCACAGCCTGGCATCAAGTTCACGGTGAGGCCCTCACAGCCTGGCATCAAGTTCACTGAGGCCCTCTCTACCCTAACCCTCCTGGTTCACTGTGAGGCCCTCACAGCCTGGCATCAAGTTCACTGAGGCCCTCTCTACCCTAACCGTCCTGGTTCACTGTGAGGCCCTCACAGCCTGGCATCAAGTTCACTGTGAGGCCCTCACAGCCTGGCATCAAGTTCACGGTGAGGCCCTCACAGCCTGGCATCAAGTTCACTGAGGTCCTCTCTACCCTAACCATCCTGGTTCACTGTGAGGCCCTCACAGCCTGGCATCAAGTTCACGGTGAGGCCCTCACAGCCTGGCATCAAGTTCACGGTGAGGCCCTCACAGCCTGGCATCAAGTTCACGGTGAGGCCCTCACAGCCTGGCATCAAGTTCACTGTGAGGCCATCACAGCCTGGCATCAAGTTCACTGAGGTCCTCTCTACCCTAACCATCCTGGTTCACTGTGAGGCCCTCTCTACCCTAACCATCCTGGTTGACTGTGAGGCCCTCTCTACCCTAACCATCCTGGTTCACTGTGAGGCCCTCACAGCCTGGCATCAAGTTCACTGTGAGGTCCTCTCTACCCTAACCATCCTGGTTTACTGTGAGGCCCTCTCTACCCTAACCATCCTGGTTCACTGTGAGGCCCTCTCTATCCTAACCATCCTGGTTCACTGTGAGGCCCTCTCTATCCTAACCATCCTGGTTCACTGTGAGGCCCTCTCTATCCTAACCATCCTGGTTTACTGTGAGGCCCCCTCTACCCTAACCATCCTGGTTCACTGTGAGGCCCTCTACCCTAACCATCCTGGTTCACTGTGAGGCCCTCTACCCTAACCATCCTGGTTCACTGTGAGGCCCTCTACCCTAACCATCCTGGTTCACTGAGGCCCTCTCTACCCTAACTGTCCTGGTTTACTGTGAGGCCCTCTCTACCCTAACCATCCTGGTTCACTGAGGCCCTCTCTACCCTAACTGTCCTGGTTCACTGTGAGGCCCTCTACCCTAACCATCCTGGTTCACTGTGAGGCCCTCTACCCTAACCATCCTGGTTCACTGTGAGGCCCTCTACCCTAACCATCCTGGTTCACTGAGGCCCTCTCTACCCTAACTGTCCTGGTTCACTGTGAGGCCCTCTACCCTAACCATCCTGGTTCACTGAGGCCCTCTCTACCCTAACTGTCCTGGTTCACTGTGAGGCCCTCTACCCTAACCATCCTGGTTTACTGTGAGGCCCTCTCTACCCTAACCATCCTGGTTCACTGAGGCCCTCTCTACCCTAACCATCCTGGTTCACTGTGAGGCCCTCTCTACCCTAACCATCCTGGTTTACTGTGAGGCCCTCTCTACCCTAACCATCCTGGTTTACTGTGAGGCCCTCTCTACCCTAACCATCCTGGTTCACTGAGGCCCTCTCTACCCTAACTGTCCTGGTTCACTGTGAGGTCCTCTCTACCCTAACCATCCTGGTTTACTGTGAGGCCCTCTCTACCCTAACCATCCTGGTTCACTGTGAGGCCCTCTCTACCCTAACCATCCTGGTTCACTGAGGCCCTCTCTACCCTAACCGTCCTGGTTCACTGTGAGGTCCTCTCTATCCTAACCATCCTGGTTCACTGTGAGGCCCTCTCTACCCTAACCGTCCTGGTTCACTGTGAGGCCCTCTCTACCCTAACCGTCCTGGTTCACTGTGAGGCCCCCTCTACCCTAACCATCCTGGTTCACTGTGAGGCCCCCTCTACCCTAACCGTCCTGGTTCACTGTGAGGCCCTCTCTACCCTAACCGTCCTGGTTCACTGTGAGGCCCTCTCTACCCTAACCGTCCTGGTTCACTGTGAGGCCCTCTCTACCCTAACCGTCCTGGTTCACTGTGAGGCCCTCTCTACCCTAACCATCCTGGTTCACTGAGGCCCTCTCTACCCTAACCATCCTGGTTCACTGTGAGGCCCTCTCTACCCTAACCATCCTGGTTTACTGTGAGGCCCTCTCTACCCTAACCATCCTGGTTCACTGTGAGGCCCTCTCTACCCTAACCATCCTGGTTCACTGTGAGGCCCTCTCTACCCTAACCATCCTGGTTCACTGTGAGGCCCTCTCTACCCTAACCATCCTGGTTCACTGAGGCCCTCTCTACCCTAACCGTCCTGGTTCACTGTGAGGTCCTCTCTACCCTAACCGTCCTGGTTTACTGTGAGGCCCTCTACCCTAACCATCCTGGTTCACTGTGAGGCCCCTCTATCCTAACCATCCTGGTTCACTGTGAGGCCCCTCTCTATCCTAACCATCCTGGTTCACTGTGAGGCCCTCTCTACCCTAACCATCCTGGTTCACTGTGAGGCCCTCTCTACCCTAACCATCCTGGTTCATTGTGAGGCCCTCTACCCTAACCATCCTGGTTCACTGTGAGGCCCTCTCTACCCTAACCGTCCTGGTTTACTGTGAGGCCCTCTCTACCCTAACCGTCCTGGTTTACTGTGAGGCCCTCTCTACCCTAACCATCCTGGTTCACTGTGAGACCCTCTCTACCCTAACCATCCTGGTTCACTGTGAGGCCCTCTCTACCCTAACCGTCCTGGTTCACTGTGAGGCCCTCTCTACCCTAACCGTCCTGGTTCACTGTGAGACCCTCTCTACCCTAACCATCCTGGTTTACTGTGAGGCCCTCTCTACCCTAACCATCCTGGTTCACTGTGAGGCCCTCTCTACCCTAACCATCCTGGTTCACTGAGGCCCTCTCTACCCTAACCGTCCTGGTTCACTGTGAGGCCCTCTCTACCCTAACCGTCCTGGTTCACTGTGAGGCCCTCTCTACCCTAACCGTCCTGGTTTACTGTGAGGCCCTCTCTACCCTAACCATCCTGGTTTACTGTGAGGTCCTCTCATCGACCCTAACCATCCTGGTTTACTGTGAGCCCTCTCTAACCGAACCGCCTGGTTTACTGTGGAGGCCCTCTCTACTCCGAACCATCCTGGTTCACATGTGAAGACCCTCTCTACCCTAACCGTCCTGGTTCACGTGTGAGGCCTCTCTACCCTAACCGTCCTGGTTCACTGTGAGAAACCTCTCATAAACCCTAACCATCCTGGTTCACTGAGGCCCTCTCTACCCTAACCATCCTGGTTCACTGTGAGGCCCTCCTACCCTAAGCCATCCTGGTTCACTGTGAGGCCCTCACAGCCTGGCAGCAAGTTCACTGGGGAGGTCCCTCTCTAACCCTAACCGTCCTGGTTTACTGTGTAGGTCCTCTACCTAACCCCTTAACCGTCCTGGTTTACTGGTGAGGGCCCTCTCTACCCTAACCATCCTGGTTTACTGTGAGGTCCTCTCTACCCTAACCGTCCTGGTTTACTGTGAGGTCCTCTCTACCCTAACCATCCTGGTTTACTGTGAGGCCCTCTCTACCCTAACCATCCTGGTTTACTGTGAGGCCCTCTCTACCCTACCATCCTGGTTTCTGTGAGGCCCTCTACCCTAACCATCCTGGTTTACTGTGAGGCCCTCTCTACCCTAACCATCCCTGTTTACCTGTGAGGCCTCTCTACCCTAACCATCCTGGTTCACGGTGAGACCCTCTCTACCCTAACCATCCTGGTTCACTGAGGCCCCCTCTACCCTAACCATCCTGGTTCACTGTGAGGCCCTCTCTACCCTAACCGTCCTGGTTTACTGTGAGGCCCCCTCTACCCTAACCGTCCTGGTTCACTGAGGCCCTCTCTACCCTAACCATCCTGGTTTACTGTGAGGCCCTCTCTACCCTAACCGTCCTGGTTTACTGTGAGGCCCTCTCTACCCTAACCGTCCTGGTTCACTGTGAGGCCCTCTCTACCCTAACCGTCCTGGTTCACTGTGAGGCCCTCTCTACCCTAACCGTCCTGGTTCACTGTGAGGCCCTCTCTACCCTAACCGTCCTGGTTCACTGTGAGGCCCTCTCTACCCTAACCGTCCTGGTTCACTGTGAGCCCTCTCTACCCTAACCGTCCTGGTTTACTGAGGCCCCTCTCTACCTAACCGTCCTGGTTTACTGTGAGGCCCTCTCTACCCTAACCATCCTGGTTTACTGTGAGCCCTCTCTACCCTAACCATCCTGGTTTACTGTGAGGCCCTCTACCCTAACCTCCTGGTTCACTGTGAGGCCCCTCTCTACCCTACCTGTCCTGGTTTACTGTGGACCCTCTCTCCCTAACCATCCTGGTTCACTGTGAGGCCCTCTCTACCCTACCATCCTGGTTTACTGTGAGGCCCTCTCTACCCTACCATCCTGGTTTACTGTGAGGCCCTCTCTACCCTACCATCCTGGTTCACTGAGGCCCTCTCTACCCTAACCGTCCTGGTTCACTGTGAGGCCCTCACAGCCTGGCATCAGTTCATTCACTGTGAGGCCCTCTCTACCCTACCATCCTGGTTCACTGTGAGGCCCTCTCTACCCTACCATCCTGGTTTACTGTGAGGCCCCCTCTACCCTACCATCCTGGTTCACTGTGAGGCCCCCTCTACCCTAACCATCCTGGTTCACTGAGGCCCTCTCTACCCTAACTGTCCTGGTTTACTGTGAGACCCTCTCTACCCTAACCATCCTGGTTTACTGTGAGGCCCTCTCTACCCTAACCATCCTGGTTTACTGTGAGGCCCTCACAGCCTGGCATCAAGTTCACTGTGAGGCCCTCTCTACCCTACCATCCTGGTTCACTGTGAGGCCCTCTCTACCCTAACCATCCTGGTTCACTGTGAGGTCCTCTCTACCCTAACCATCCTGGTTCACTGAGGCCCTCTCTACCCTAACATCCTGGTTCACTGTGAGGCCCTCTCTACCCTAACCATCCTGGTTCACTGTGAGGCCCCCTCTACCCTAACCATCCTGGTTCACTGTGAGGCCCTCTCTACCCTAACCATCCTGGTTCACTGTGAGGCCCTCTCTACCCTAACCATCCTGGTTCACTGTGAGGCCCTCTCTACCCTAACCATCCTGGTTCACTGTGAGGCCCTCTCTACCCTAACATCCTGGTTCACTGTGAGGTCCTCTCTACCCTAACCATCCTGATTCACTGTGAGGCCCTCTCTACCCTAACCATCCTGGTTATTGTGGTTATTCAATAACGTGGTTATTGAAGTGTGTAGTGCAAGGCCAACAATAGAAACGTGAACATCTATGGCTCCCCAGGATCTAGTGACTTATTGAAGTGACCAGACTGGTTTTCAGTGGTGGTTATTGCTCTTAAAGGGACATTACACTTTTTAAAGTTTGTCAGATGTTTTTAGACGACCGCACAATGAGTCTGTGACGATGTATGGGTTATGAGTCTGTGACGACGTATGGGTTATGAGTCTGTGGCGACGTATGGGTTATGAGTCTGTGGCGACGTATGGGTTATGAGTCTGTGGCGACGTATGGGTTATGAGTCTGTGGCGACGTATGGGTTATGAGTCTGTGGCGACGTATGGGTTATGAGTCTGTGGCGACGTATGGGTTATGAGTCTGTGGCGACGTATGGGTTATGAGTCTGTGGCGGTATGGTGTTTATGAGTCTGTGGACGTATGGGTTATGAGTCTGTGGCGCCGTATGGTTTATGAGTCTGTGGCGACGTTTGGGTTATGAGTCTGTGGCGACGTATGGGTTATGAGTCTGTGCGCGTATGGTTATGGTCTGTGGCGACGTATGGTTTATGAGTCTGTGGCGACGTATGGGTTATGTTGTGGGACGATGGTTATGAGTCTGTGGCGACGTATGGGTTATGAGTCTGTGGCGACGTATGGGTTATGAGTCTGTGGCGACGTATGGGTTATGCGTCTGTGGCGACGTATGGGTTATGTAGCTCTGGCTATATGCCTCACATCTTAATAGAGTGAAATATACAATCTGCCTTCTGTCTCTCTCGCCCCCCCAGATCCCACTATCAGGCTATGGAGGGACCAGCAACATTATTCTGGAAGACCACAGGAAGCAGTCAGACGGCTACGTGGCTATGCTAATGGGTGTGGCAGCAGGCCAGGTCTCCAAGCTGTGTGTCTGTGTGAGAAACACAGGGTCCAGGGCTGCCTTCATTAAGGCTGTTCCCTACTCTGACCTACACACACGCTCTGTCATGGACTCCTCTGGCATCAGCCTCTCTCCGTCGCAGTTCGTCCTGAAGGAGAGGACACAGGAGGTAGGTCACATGACTTGTTTCTGCATGTGGTCAGAAAGGAGGTTCTGGTTTGAACTGGACTTCCTGTCTGGAGAGATGGAGAGATGTTTCTATCATTAATAGTTGGTTTGAACTGGACTTCCTGTCTGGAGAGATGGAGAGATGTTTCTATCATTAATAGTTGGTTTGAACTGGACTTCCTGTCTGGAGAGATGGAGAGATGTTTCTATCATTAATAGTTGGTTTGAACTGGACTTCCTGACTGGAGAGATGTAGAGATGTTTATATCATTAATAGTTGGTTAGAACTGGACTTCCTGACTGGAGAGGTGTTTCTATCATTAATAGTTGGTTAGAACTGGACTTCCTGTCTGGAGAGATGTAGAGATGTTTCTATCATTAATAGTTAATAGTTGGTTTGAACTGGACTTCCTGACTGGAGAGATGTTTATATCATTAATAGTTAATAGTTGGTTTGAACTGGACTTCCTGACTGGAGAGATGTTTCTATCATTAATAGTTGGTTTGAACTGGACTTCCTGACTGGAGAGATGTTTCTATCATTAATAGTTGGTTTGAACTGGACTTCCTGTCTGGAGAGATGTAGAGATGTTTCTATCATTAATAGTTGGTTTGAACTGGACTTCCTGACTGGAGAGATGTTTCTATCATTAATAGTTGGTTAGAACTGGACTTCCTGACTGGAGAGATGGAGAGATGTTTATATCATTAATAGTTGGTTTGAACTGGACTTCCTGTCTGGAGAGATGTTTCTATCATTAATAGTTGGTTTGAACTGGACTTCCTGTCTGGAGAGATTTAGAGATGTTTCTATCATTAATAGTTGGTTTGAACTGGACTTCCTGTCTGGAGAGAGTTTCTATCATTAATAGTTGGTTTGAACTGGACTTCCTGACTGAGAGATGTTTCTATCATTAATAGTTGGTTTGAACTGAACTTCCTGACTGGAGAGATGTTTATATCATTAATAGTTGGTTTGAACTGGACTTCCTGACTGGAGAGATGTTTCTATCATTAATAGTTGGTTTGAACTGGACTTCCTGACTGGAGAGATGTTTCTATCATTAATAGTTGGTTTGAACTGGACTTCCTGACTGGAGAGATGTAGAGATGTTTCTATCATTAATAGTTGGTTTGAACTGGACTTCCTGACTGGAGAGATGTTTATATCATTAATAGTTGGTTTGAACTGGACTTCCTGTCTGGAGAGATGTTTCTATCATTAATAGTTGGTTATAACTGGACTTCCTGACTGGAGAGATGTTTCTATCATTAATAGTTGGTTAGAACTGGACTTCCTGTCTGGAGAGATGTAGAGATGTTTCTATCATTAATAGTTGGTTAGAACTGGACTTCCTGACTGGAGAGATGTTTCTATCATTAATAGTTGGTTTGAACTGGACTTCCTGTCTGGAGAGATGTTTATATCATTAATAGTTGGTTTGAACTGGACTTCCTGTCTGGAGAGATGTTTATATCATTAATAGTTGGTTAAACTGGACTTCCTGTCTGAGGATGGAGAGATGTTTCTATCATTAATAGTTGGTTTGAACTGGACTTCCTGTCTGAGAGATGTAGAGATGTTTCTACATCATTAATAGTTGGTTTGAACTGGACTTCCTGACTGGAGAGATGTTTCTATCATTAATAGTTGGTTTGAACTGGACTTCCTGACTGGAGAGATGTTTCTATCATTAATAGTTGGTTTGAACTGGACTTCCTGACTGGAGATGTTTCTATCATTAATAGTTGGTTATAACTGGACTTCCTGACTGGAGAGATGTTTATATCATTAATAGTTGGTTTGAACTGGACTTCCTGTCTGGAGAGATGTTTCTATCATTAATAGTTGGTTTGAACTGGACTTCCTGTCTGGAGAGATGTTTCTATCATTAATAGTTGGTTTGAACTGGACTTCCTGACTGGAGAGATGGAGAGATGTTACTATCATTAATAGTTGGTTTGAACTGGACTTCCTGACTGGAGAGATGTTTATATCATTAATAGTTGGTTAGAACTGGACTTCCTGACTGGAGAGATGTTTCTATCATTTAATAGTTGTTTAGAACTGGACTTCCTGACTGTGAGAGATGTATAGATGTTTCTATCTAATAGTTAATAGTTGTTTGAACTGGACTTCCTGACTGGAGAGATGTTTATATCATTATATTAATAGTTGGTTTGAACTGGACTTCCTGACTGGAGATATGTTTATCATTAATAGTTATAGTTGGTTTGAACTGACTTCCTGACTGGAGAGATGTTCTATCATTAATAGTTGGTTTGAACTGAACTTCCTGTCTGGAGAGATGTAGAAGATGTTTTCTATCATTAATAGTTGGTTTGAACTGGACTTCCTGACTGGAGAGATGTTTCTATCATTAATAGTTGGTTAGAACTGGACTTCCTGACTGGAGAGATGGAGAGATGTTTATATCATTAATAGTTGGTTTGAACTGGACTTCCTGACTGGAGAGATGGAGAGATGTTTCTATCATTAATAGTTGGTTAGAACTGGACTTCCTGACTGAGATATGTTTTCCTATCATTATAGTTGGTTTGAACTGGACTTCCTGACTGGAGAGATGTTTCTATCATGTATAGTTGGTTTGAACTGGACTTCCTGTCTGGAGAGATGTTTCTATCATTAATAGTTGGTTTGAACTGGACTTCCTGACTGGAGAGATGGAGAGATGTTTCTATCATTAATAGTTGGTTTTGAACTGGACTTCCTGACTGGAGTAGATTTTTCTATCATTATAGTTAATAGTTGGTTTGAACTGGACTTCCTGTCTGGAGAGATGGAGAGATGTTTCTCCATCATTAATAGTTGGTTGAACTGGCCTTCCTGACTGGAGAGATGTTTCTAGCATTATAGTTTGGTTAGAACTGGACTTCCTGTCTGGAGAGATGTAGAGATGTTTCTATCATTAATGGTTGGTTTCAACTGGACTTCCTGACTGGAGAGATGTAGAGATGTTTCTATCATTAATAGTTGGTTTGAACTGGACTTCCTGACTGGAGAGATGTTTCTATCATTAATAGTTTGGTTTGAACTGGACTTCCTGACTGGAGAGATGTTTCTATCATTAATAGTTTGGTTTGAACTGGACTTCCTGACTGAGAGATGTTTCTATCATTAATAGTTGTTATAACTGGACTTCCTGACTGGAGAGATGTTATATCATTAATAGTTGGTTTGAACCAGGACTTTCCTGTCTGGAGAGATGTTTCTATCATTAATAGTTGGTTTGAACTGGACTTCCTGTCCTGGAGAGATGTTTCTATCATTAATAGTTGGTTTGAACTGGACTTCCTGACTGGAAGATGGAGAGATGTTTACTATCATTAATAGTTGGTTTGAACTGGACTTCCTGACTGGAAGGATGTTTATATCATTAATATTTGGTTAGAACTGGACTTCCTGACTGGGAGAGATGTTTCTATCATCATAGTTGGTTAGAACTGGACTTCCTGACTGGAGAAGAATGTAGAGATGTTTCTATCATTATCAGTTAATAGTTGGTTTGAACTGGACTTCCTGACTGGAGAGATGTTTATATCATTAATAGTTTATAGTTTTGTTTGAACTGGACTTCCTGACTGAGAGAATGTTTATCATTATATTAATAGTTGGTTTGAACTGGACTTCCTGACTGGAGAGATGTTTCTATCATTAATAGTTAATAGTTGGTTTGAACGGACTTCCTGACTGGAGAGGATGTAGAGATGTTTCTATCATTATAGTTGGTTTGAACTGACTTCCTGACTGGAGAGATGTTTCTATCATTAATAGTTGGTTAGAACTGGACTTCCTGACTGGAGAGATGGAGAGATGTTTATATCATTAATAGTTGGTTTGAACTGGACTTCCTGACTGGAGAGATGGAGAGATGTTTCTATCATTAATAGTTGGTTAGAACTGGACTTCCTGACTGGAGAGATGTTTCTATCATTAATAGTTGGGTTTGAAACTGGACTTCCTGACTGGGAGATGTTTCTATCATTAATAGTTGGTTTGAACTGGACTTCCTGACTGGAGAGATGTTTCTATCATTAATAGTTGGTTTGAACTGGACTTCCTGACTGGAGAGATGTTTCTATCATTAATAGTTGGTTTGAACTGGACTTCCTGACTGGAGAGATGTTTCTATCATTAATAGTTAATAGTTGGTTTGAACTGGACTTCCTGTCTGGAGAGATGGAGAGATGTTTCTATCATTAATAGTTGGTTTGACTGGACTTCCTGACTGGAGAGATGTTTCTATCATTAATAGTTGGTTAGAACTGGACTTCCTGACTGGAGAGATGTAGAGATGTTTCTATCATTAATATTGGTTTGAACTGGACTTCCTGACTGGAGAGATGTTTCTATCATTATAGTTGGTTTGAACTGGACTTCCTGTCTGGAGAGATGAAAGAGGCTTAATATCATTAATAGTTGGTTTGAACTGGACTTCCTGACTGGAGAGATGGAGAGATGTTTTCTATCATTAATAGTTGGTTAGAACTGGACTTCTGTCTGAGAGATGGACAGATTTTCTATCATTAATAGTTGGTTAGAACTGGACTTCCTTCTGGGAGAGATGTTTTTATCATTAATAGTTGGTTTGAACTGGACTTCCTGACTGAGGATGGAGGATGTTTTCTATCATTAATAGTTGGTTTGAACTGGACTTCCTGTCTGGAGAGATGTTTTCTATCATTAATAGTTTGGTTTGAACTGGACTTCCTGTCTGAGAGATGGAGAGATGTTTCTATCATTAATAGTTGTTTGAACTGGACTTCCTGACTGGAGAGATGTTTCTATCATTAATAGTTAATAGTTGGTTTGAACTGGACTTCCTGTCTGGAGAGATGGAGAGATGTTTCTATCATTAATAGTTGGTTTGAACTGGACTTCCTGACTGGAGAGATGTTTCTATCATTAATAGTTGGTTAGAACTGGACTTCCTGACTGGAGAGATGTAGAGATGTTTCTATCATTAATAGTTGGTTTGAACTGGACTTCCTGACTGGAGAGATGTTTATCATAATAGTTGTTTGAACTGGACTTCCTGTCTGGAGAGATGGAAAGAGGTTAATATCATTAATAGTTGGTTTGAACTGGACTTCCTGACTGGAGAGATGGAGAGATGTTTCTATCATTAATAGTTGGTTAGAACTGGACTTCCTGTCTGGAGAGATGGAGAGATGTTTCTATCATTAATAGTTGGTTAGAACTGGACTTCCTGTCTGGAGAGATGTTTCTATCATTAATAGTTGGTTTGAACTGGACTTCCTGACTGGAGAGTGGAGATGTTTCTATCATTAATAGTTGTGTTTGAACTGCTTCCTGTCTGGAGAGATGTTTCTATCATTAATAGTTGGTTTGAACTGGACTTCCTGACTGGAGAGATGTTTCTATCATTAATAGTTGGTTTGAACTGGACTTCCTGACTGGAGAGATGTAGAGATGTTTCTATCATTAATAGTTGGTTTGAACTGGACTTCCTGTCTGGAAGATGTAGAGATGTTCTATCATAATAGTTGGTTAGAACTGACTACTTCCTGACTGGAGAGATGTTTCTATCATTAATATTGGTTTGAACTGGACTTCCTGACTGGAGAGATGTTTCTATCATTAATAGTTGTTTGAACTGGAACTTCCTGTCTGGAAGATGTTTATATAATTAATAGTTGGTTTGAACTGGACTTCCTGTCTGGAGATGGAGGAGATGTTTCTATCATTAATAGTTGGTTTGAACTGGCTTCCTGACTGGAGAGATGTTTCTCTATCATTAATAGTTGGTTTGAACTGGACTTCCTGACTGGAGAGATGTTTCTATCATTAATAGTTTGGTTAGACTGGACTTCCTGACTGGAGAGATGTTTCTATCATTAATAGTTGGTTGTGAACTGGACTTCCCTGTCTGAGAGATGGAGAGATGTTTCTATCATTAATATGTTGGTTTGAACTGACTTCCTGACTGGAGAGATGTTTCTATCATTAATTTTTGGTTTGAACTGGACTTCCTGACTGGAGAGATGGAGAGATGTTACTATCATTAATATTTAATATTTGTTAAACTGGACTTCCTGACTGGAGAGATGTTTATATCATTATAGTTGGTTTGAACTGGACTTCCGACTGGAGAGATGGAGAGATGTTACTATCATTATATTTGGTTTGAACGGACTTCCTGACTGAGAGATGTTTTATCATTAATAGTTGGTTTGAACTGGACTTCCTGACTGGAGAGATGGAGAGATGTTTCTATCATTAATAGTTGGTTTGAACTGGACTTCCTGACTGGAGAATGTTTCTATCATTAATAGTTGGTTTGAACTGGACTTCCTGACTGGAGAGATGTTTCTATCATTAATAGGTTGGTTTGAACTGGACTTCCTGTCTGGAGAGATTAAGAGTGTTTCTATCATTAATAGTTTGGTTTTGAACTGGACTTCCCTACTGGAGAGATGTTTTCTATCATTAATGGTTGGTTTGAACTGGACTTCCTGTCTGGAGAGATGGAGAGATGTTTCTATCATTAATGTTGGTTTGAACTGGACTTCCTGACTGGAGAGATGTTTCTATCATTAATAGTTGGTTTGAACTGGACTTCCTGACTGGAGAGATGGAGAGATGTTTCTATCATTAATAGTTGGTTTGAACTGGACTTCCTGACTGGAGAGATGTTTCTATCATTAATAGTTGGTTTGAACTGGACTTCCTGACTGTAGAGATGTTTCTATCATTATATTGGTTTGAACTGGACTTCCTGACTGGAGAGATGTTTCTATCATTAATAGTTGGTTTGAACTGGCTTCCTCACTGAGAGATGTTTCTATCATTAATAGTTGGTTTTGGAACTGACTTCCTGACTGGAGAGATGTTCTATTCATTAATAGTTGGTTTGAACTGGACTTCCTGACTGGAGAGATGTTTTTATCATTAATAGTTGGTTAACTGGACTTCCTGACTGGAGTTTTTCTATCATTAATGTTGGTTAGAACTGGAACTTCCTGTCTGGAGAGATGTAGAGATGTTTCTATCATTAATAGTTTGTTTGAACTGACTTCCTGTCTGAGAGATGTTTATATAATTAATAGTTGGTTTGACTGGACTTCCTGTCTGGGAGATGGAGAGATGTTTCTATCATTAATAGTTGGTTTGAACTGGACTTCCTGACGGGAGAGATGAGAGATGTTTCTATCATTAATAGTTGGTTTGAACTGGACTTCCTGACGGAGAGATGGAGAGATGTTTCTATCATTAATAGTTGGTTTGAACTGGACTTCCTGACTGGAGAGATGGAGAGATGTTTCTATCATTAATAGTTGGTTTGAACTGGACTTCCTGTCTGGAGAGATGTTTCTATCATTAATAGTTGGTTTGAACTGGACTTCCTGTCTGGAGAAGATGTTTCTATCATTAATAGTTGGTTTGAACTGGACTTCCTGACTGAGAGATGTTTCTATCATTAATAGTTTGTTTGAATGGACTTCCTGACTGGAGAGATGTAGAATGTTTCTATCATTAATAGTTGGTTTTGAACTGGACTTCCTGACTGGAGAGATGTTTCTATCATTAATAGTTGGTTTGAACTGGACTTCCTGTCTGAGAGATGTAGAGTTTTTTCTATCATTAATATTTGGTTTGAACTGGACTTCCTGACTGGAGAGATGTTTCTATCATTAATAGTTGGTTTGAACTGGACTTCCTGTCTGGAGAGATGTTTTCTATAATTAATAGTATGGTTTGAACTGGACTTCCTGTTCTGGAGAGATGGAGAGATGTTTCTATCATTAATAGTTGGTTTGAACTGGACTTCCTGGCTGGAGAGATGTTTTATCATTAATAGTTGGTTTGAACTGGACTTCTGACTGGAGGATGTTTCTATCATTAATAGTTGGTTAGAACTGGACTTCCTGACTGGAGAGATGTTTCTATCATTAATAGTTGGTTGAACTGGACTTCTGCTGGAGAGATTGTAATTAATATCATTAATAGTTGGTTTGAACTGGACTTCCTGACTGGAGAGAGGAGAATGTTTTCTATCATTAATAGTTTGGTTAAATGGACTTCCTGCTGGGAGAGGAGATGTGTTTCTACATAATAGTTGGTTGAAACTGGACTTCTGTCTGGAGTAGATGTTTCTATCATTAATAGTTGGTTTGAACTGGACTTCCTGACTGGAGAGATGTTTTTCTATCATTAATAGTTGGTTAGAACTGGACTTCCTGTCTGGAGAGATGTTTTTCATTAATAGTTGGTTTGAAACTGGACTCCTGTCTGGAGAGATGTTTCTATCATTAATAGTTGGTTATGAACTGGACTTCCTGACTGGAGAGATGTAAGATGGTTTTACTATCATTAATAGTTGGTTTGAACTGGACTTCCTGCTGAGAGATGAAGGTTTCATCATTAATAGTTGGTTGAACTGGACTTCCTGATGGAGAGATGTTTCTATCATTATAGTTGGTTTGAACTGGATTCCTGACTGGAGAGATGGAGATTTGTTTTTTTCATTAATAGTGGTTTGAACTGCCCTGCAGGAGATTTTATATAATTAATAGTTGGTTTGAACTGATTCCTGTAATGGAGAGATGTTTCTATCATTAATAGTTGGTTTGAACTGGACTTCCTGACTGGAGAGAGTGTTTCTATCATTAATATGGTTTGAATGGACTTCCTGACTGGAGAGATGTTTCTATCATTAATAGTTGGTTATAACTGGACTTCCTGACTGGAGAGATTGTTTCTATCATTAATAGTTGGTTGAAACTGGACTTCCTGTCGGAAGATGGAGAGATGTTTCTATCATATAGTTGGTTGAACTGGACTTCCTGATGGAGAGGTGTTTCTATCATTAATAGTTGGTTTTGAAACTGGACTTCCTGACTGGAGAGATGAGTGTTACTATCATTAATAGTGGTTTGGTAACTGGACTTCCCTGACTGGAGAGATGTTTATCTCATTAATAGTTGGTTTGAACTGGACTTCCTGACTGAAGTGAGAGATTTCTATCATTAATAGTTGGTTGAACTGGACTTCCTGACTGGAGAGATGTGTTTATATCATTAATAGTTTGTTGAACTGGACTTCCTGACTGGAGAGATGTTATCTATCATTAATAGTTAATATTGGTTTGAACTGGACTTCCTGACTGGAGAGATGTTTTCTATCATTAATGTAGTTTGTTAAACTGGACTTCACTGCGGAGAGAGATGTTTATCATTAATAGTTGGTTTAGAACTGGAACTCCGACTGAGAGATGTGAGAGATGTTTCTTATCATTATAGTTGGTTGAACTGGACTTCCTGATGGAGAGATGTTCTATCATTAATAGTGGTTGAACTGACTTCCTGACTGGAGAATGTGTTCTATCATTAATAGTTGGTTTGAACTGGACTTCCTGACTGGAGAGATGTTATCTATCATTAATAGTGGTTGAACGGACTTCCGACTGGAGAGATGTTTCTATCATTAATAGTTGGTTATGAAACTGGACTTCCTGACTGGAGAGATGATATTTTTCTATCATTAATAGTTGGTTTGACTGGACTTCCTGCTGGAGAGATGTTTTTTTCTTAATATTTAATAGTGGTTTGAACTGGACTTCCTGACTGGAGTGGAGAGATGTTATCTATCATTAATAGTTTGGTTGAACTGGACTTCCTGACTGGAGAGATGTTTTTATAATTAATAGTTGGTTTGAACTGGACTTCCTGACTGGAGAGATGTTTCTATCATTAATAGTTGGTTTGAACTGGACTTCCTGACTGGAGAGTATGTTTCTATCATTATAGTTGGTTATGAACTGGACTGTCCTGACTGGAGAGATGTTTTTCTTCATTAATAGTTGGTTTGAACTGGACTTCCTGACTGGAGAGATGTTATCTCTATCATTAATAGTTGGTTGAACTGGACTTCCTGACTGGAGAATTGTTTTATCATTAATGTTGGTTATAACTGATTCCTGACTGGAAAGAGATGTTTCTATCATTAATAGTTTGTTAGAACTGGACTTCCTGTCTGGAGAGATGTTTCTATCATTAATAGTGGTTTGAACTGACTTCCTGACTGAGAGATAGTTTGATAATATTAATAGTTGGTTTGAACTGACTTCCTGTCTGGAGAGATGGAGAGATGTTTCTATCATTAATAGTGGTTGAACTGGACTTCCTGACTGTAGAGATGAGATTTCTATCATTAATAGTTGGTTGAACTGGACTTCCTGACTGGAGAATGGTAGAGATGTTTTCTATCATTAATAGTTGGTTTGAATGGACTTCCGTACTGGAGAGATGGAGAGATGATTTTATCATTATAGTTGGTTTGTAACTGGACTTCCTGCTGGAGAGTGTTTCTATCATAATAGTTGGTTTGAACTTGGAAAAAAACAACTTTCCTGTCTTGGAGGATGTTTC
>NC_052343.1:29708140-29777941 GCF_016432855.1 Salvelinus namaycush | reverse complement strand
CAGTAATCTAGTGCTTGGACACACAGGAGGAACTAGTCTGTCTGTTGTTAGTGACAGAACAGACAGTATCTAGTGCTTGGACACACAGGAGGAACTAGTCTGTCTGTTGTTAGTGACAGAACAGACAGTAATCTAGTGCTTGGACACACAGGAGTAACTAGTCTGTCTGTTGTTAGTGACAAGAACAGACAGTAATCTAGTGCTTGGACACACAGGAGTAACTAGTCTGTCTGTTGTTAGTGACAGAACAGACAGTAATCTAGTCGCTTGGACACACAGGAGTAACTAGTCTGTCTGTGTTAGTGGACAGAACACAGTAATCTAGTGCTTGGACACACAGGAGTAACTAGTCTGTCTGTTGTTAGTGACAGAACAGACAGTAATCTAGTGCTTGGACACACAGGAGTAACTAGTCTGTCTGTTGTTAGTGACAGAACAGACAGTAATCTAGTGCTTGGACACACAGAAGGAACTAGTCTGTCTGTTGTTAGTGACAGAACAGACAGTAATCTAGTGCTTGGACACAGGAGTAACTAGTCTGTCTGTTGTTAGTGACAGAACAGACAGTAATCTAGCGCTTGGACACACAGGAGTAACTAGTCTGTCTGTTGTTAGTGACAGAACAGACAGTAATCTAGTGCTTGGACACACAGGAGTAACTAGTCTGTCTGTTGTTAGTGACAGAACAGACAGTAATCTAGTGCTTGGACACACAGGAGTAACTAGTCTGTCTGTTGTTAGTGACAGAACAGACAGTAATCTAGTGCTTGGACACACAGGAGTAACTAGTCTGTCTGTTGTTAGTGACAGAACACAGTAATCTAGTGCTTGGACACACAGGAGTAACTAGTCTGTCTGTTGTTAGTGACAGAACAGACAGTAATCTAGTGCTTGGACACACAGGAGTAACTAGTCTGTCTGTTGTTAGTGACAGAACAGACAGTAATCTAGTGCTTGGACACACAGGAGTAACTAGTCTGTCTGTTGTTAGTGACAGAACAGACAGTAATCTAGTGCTTGGACACACAGGAGTAACTAGTCTGTCTGTTGTTAGTGACAGAACAGACAGTAATCTAGTGCTTGGACACACAGGAGGAACTAGTCTGTCTGTTGTTAGTGACAGAACACAGTAATCTAGTGCTTGGACACACAGGAGTAACTAGTCTGTCTGTTGTTAGTGACAGAACAGACAGTAATCTAGTGCTTGGACACACAGGAGGAACTAGTCTGTCTGTTGTTAGTGACAGAACAGACAGTAATCTAGTGCTTGGACACACAGGAGAACTAGTCTGTCTGTTGTTAGTGACAGAACACAGTAATCTAGTGCTTGGACACACAGGAGTAACTAGTCTGTCTGTTGTTAGTGACAGAACAGACAGTAATCTAGTGCTTGGACACACAGGAGTAACTAGTCTGTCTGTTGTTAGTGACAGAACAGACAGTAATCTAGTGCTTGGACACACAGGAGTAACTAGTCTGTCTGTTGTTAGTGACAGAACAGACAGTAATCTAGTGCTTGGACACACAGGAGGAACTAGTCTGTCTGTTGTTAGTGACAGAACACAGTAATCTAGTGCTTGGACACACAGGAGTAACTAGTCTGTCTGTTGTTAGTGACAGAACAGACAGTAATCTAGTGCTTGGACACACAGGAGTAACTAGTCTGTCTGTTGTTAGTGACAGAACACAGTAATCTAGTGCTTGGACACACAGGAGGAACTAGTCTGTCTGTTGTTAGTGACAGAACACAGTAATCTAGTGCTTGGACACACAGAAGGAACTAGTCTGTCCGTTGTTAGTGACAGAACAGACAGTAATCTAGTGCTTGGACACACAGGAGTAACTAGTCTGTCTGTTGTTAGTGACAGAACACAGTAATCTAGTGCTTGGACACACAGGAGTAACTAGTCTGTCTGTTGTTAGTGACAGAACAGACAGTAATCTAGTGCTTGGACACACAGGAGGAACTAGTCTGTCTGTTGTTAGTGACAGAACACAGTAATCTAGTGCTTGGACACACAGGAGGAACTAGTCTGTCTGTTGTTAGTGACAGAACAGACAGTAATCTAGTGCTTGGACACACAGGAGTAACTAGTCTGTCTGTTGTTAGTGACAGAACACAGTAATCTAGTGCTTGGACACACAGGAGTAACTAGTCTGTCTGTTGTTAGTGACAGAACACAGTAGTCTAGTGCTTGGACACACAGGAGGAACTAGTCTGTCTGTTGTTAGTGACAGAACAGACAGTAATCTAGTGCTTGGACACACAGGAGTAACTAGTCTGTCTGTTGTTAGTGACAGAACACAGTAATCTAGTGCTTGGACACACAGGAGTAACTAGTCTGTCTGTTGTTAGTGACAGAACAGACAGTAATCTAGTGCTTGGACACACAGGAGTAACTAGTCTGTCTGTTGTTAGTGACAGAACAGACAGTAATCTAGTGCTTGGACACACAGGAGGAACTAGTCTGTCTGTTGTTAGTGACAGAACACAGTAATCTAGTGCTTGGACACACAGGAGGAACTAGTCTGTCTGTTGTTAGTGACAGAACAGACAGTAATCTAGTGCTTGGACACACAGGAGTAACTAGTCTGTCTGTTGTTAGTGACAGAACAGACAGTAATCTAGTGCTTGGACACACAGGAGGAACTAGTCTGTCTGTTGTTAGTGACAGAACAGACAGTAATCTAGTGCTTGGACACACAGGAGTAACTAGTCTGTCTGTTGTTAGTGACAGAACAGACAGTAATCTAGTGCTTGGACACACAGGAGTAACTAGTCTGTCTGTTGTTAGTGACAGAACACAGTAATCTAGTGCTTGGACACACAGGAGTAACTAGTCTGTCTGTTGTTAGTGACAGAACAGACAGTAATCTAGTGCTTGGACACACAGGAGTAACTAGTCTGTCTGTTGTTAGTGACAGAACAGACAGTAATCTAGTGCTTGGACACACAGGAGTAACTAGTCTGTCTGTTGTTAGTGACAGAACAGACAGTAATCTAGTGCTTGGACACACAGGAGTAACTAGTCTGTCTGTTGTTAGTGACAGAACAGACAGTAATCTAGTGCTTGGACACACAGGAGTAACTAGTCTGTCTGTTGTTAGTGACAGAACAACAGTAATCTAGTGCTTGGACACACAGGAGTAACTAGTCTGTCTGTTGTTAGTGACAGAACAACAGTAATCTAGTGCTTGGACACACAGGAGGAACTAGTCTGTCTGTTGTTAGTGACAGAACAGACAGTAATCTAGTGCTTGGACACACAGGAGTAACTAGTCTGTCTGTTGTTAGTGACAGAACAGACAGTAATCTAGTGCTTGGACACACAGGAGTAACTAGTCTGTCTGTTGTTAGTGACAGAACAGACAGTAATCTAGTGCTTGGACACACAGGAGTAACTAGTCTGTCTGTTGTTAGTGACAGAACAGACAGTAATCTAGTGCTTGGACACACAGGAGTAACTAGTCTGTCTGTTGTTAGTGACAGAACAGACAGTAATCTAGTGCTTGGACACACAGGAGTAACTAGTCTGTCTGTGTTAGTGACAGAACAACAGTAATCTAGTGCTTGGACACACAGGAGGAACTAGTCTGTCTGTTGTTAGTGACAGAACAGACAGTAATCTAGTGCTTGGACACACAGGAGGAACTAGTCTGTCTGTTGTTAGTGACAGAACAGACAGTAATCTAGTGCTTGGACACACAGGAGGAACTAGTCTGTCTGTTGTTAGTGACAGAACAGACAGTAATCTAGTGCTTGGACACACAGGAGTAACTAGTCTGTCTGTTGTTAGTGACAGAACAGACAGTAATCTAGTGCTTGGACACACAGGAGTAACTAGTCTGTCTGTTGTTAGTGACAGAACAGACAGTAATCTAGTGCTTGGACACACAGGAGGAACTAGTCTGTCTGTTGTTAGTGACAGAACAGACAGTAATCTAGTGCTTGGACACACAGGAGGAACTAGTCTGTCTGTTGTTAGTGACAGAACAGACAGTAATCTAGTGCTTGGACACACAGGAGGAACTAGTCTGTCTGTTGTTAGTGACAGAACAGACAGTAATCTAGTGCTTGGACACACAGGAGTAACTAGTCTGTCTGTTGTTAGTGACAGAACACAGTAATCTAGTGCTTGGACACACAGGAGGAACTAGTCTGTCTGTTGTTAGTGACAGAACAGACAGTAATCTAGTGCTTGGACACACAGGAGTAACTAGTCTGTCTGTTGTTAGTGACAGAACAACAGTAATCTAGTGCTTGGACACACAGGAGTAACTAGTCTGTCTGTGTTAGTGACAGAACAGACAGTAATCTAGCGCTTGGACACACAGGAGTAACTAGTCTGTCTGTTGTTAGTGACAGAACAGACAGTAATCTAGTGCTTGGACACACAGGAGTAACTAGTCTGTCTGTTGTTAGTGACAGAACAGACAGTAATCTAGTGCTTGGACACACAGGAGTAACTAGTCTGTCTGTTGTTAGTGACAGAACACAGTAATCTAGTGCTTGGACACACAGGAGTAACTAGTCTGTCTGTTGTTAGTGACAGAACAGACAGTAATCTAGTGCTTGGACACACAGGAGTAACTAGTCTGTCTGTTGTTAGTGACAGAACAGACAGTAATCTAGTGCTTGGACACACAGGAGGAACTAGTCTGTCTGTTGTTAGTGACAGAACACAGTAATCTAGTGCTTGGACACACAGGAGTAACTAGTCTGTCTGTTGTTAGTGACAGAACAGACAGTAATCTAGTGCTTGGACACACAGGAGTAACTAGTCTGTCTGTTGTTAGTGACAGAACAGACAGTAATCTAGTGCTTGGACACACAGGAGGAACTAGTCTGTCTGTTGTTAGTGACAGAACACAGTAATCTAGTGCTTGGACACACAGGAGTAACTAGTCTGTCTGTTGTTAGTGACAGAACAGACAGTAATCTAGTGCTTGGACACACAGGAGTAACTAGTCTGTCTGTTGTTAGTGACAGAACAGACAGTAATCTAGTGCTTGGACACACAGGAGTAACTAGTCTGTCTGTTGTTAGTGACAGAACAGACAGTAATCTAGTGCTTGGACACACAGGAGTAACTAGTCTGTCTGTTGTTAGTGACAGAACACAGTAATCTAGTGCTTGGACACACAGGAGTAACTAGTCTGTCTGTTGTTAGTGACAGAACAGACAGTAATCTAGTGCTTGGACACACAGGAGTAACTAGTCTCTCTGTTGTTAGTGACAGAACAGACAGTAATCTAGTGCTTGGACACACAGGAGTAACTAGTCTGTCTGTTGTTAGTGACAGAACAGACAGTAATCTAGTGCTTGGACACACAGGAGGAACTAGTCTGTCTGTTGTTAGTGACAGAACAGACAGTAATCTAGTGCTTGGACACACAGGAGGAACTAGTCTGTCTGTTGTTAGTGACAGAACAGACAGTAATCTAGTGCTTGGACACACAGGAGTAACTAGTCTGTCTGTTGTTAGTGACAGAACAGACAGTAATCTAGTGCTTGGACACACAGAAGGAACTAGTCTGTCTGTTGTTAGTGACAGAACAGACAGTAATCTAGTGCTTGGACACACAGGAGTAACTAGTCTGTCTGTTGTTAGTGACAGAACAGACAGTAATCTAGTGCTTGGACACACAGGAGGAACTAGTCTGTCTGTTGTTAGTGACAGAACACAGTAATCTAGTGCTTGGACACACAGGAGTAACTAGTCTGTCTGTTGTTAGTGACAGAACAGACAGTAATCTAGTGCTTGGACACACAGGAGTAACTAGTCTGTCTGTTGTTAGTGACAGAACACAGTAATCTAGTGCTTGGACACACAGGAGGAACTAGTCTGTCTGTTGTTAGTGACAGAACAGACAGTAATCTAGCGCTTGGACACACAGGAGTAACTAGTCTGTCTGTTGTTAGTGACAGAACAGACAGTAATCTAGTGCTTGGACACACAGGAGTAACTAGTCTGTCTGTTGTTAGTGACAGAACAGACAGTAATCTAGTGCTTGGACACACAGGAGGAACTAGTCTGTCTGTTGTTAGTGACAGAACACAGTAATCTAGTGCTTGGACACACAGGAGGAACTAGTCTGTCTGTTGTTAGTGACAGAACAGACAGTAATCTAGTGCTTGGACACACAGGAGGAACTAGTCTGTCTGTTGTTAGTGACAGAACAGACAGTAATCTAGTGCTTGGACACACAGGAGGAACTAGTCTGTCTGTTGTTAGTGACAGAACACAGTAATCTAGTGCTTGGACACACAGGAGTAACTAGTCTGTCTGTTGTTAGTGACAGAACAGACAGTAATCTAGTGCTTGGACACACAGGAGTAACTAGTCTGTCTGTTGTTAGTGACAGAACAGACAGTAATCTAGTGCTTGGACACACAGGAGGAACTAGTCTGTCTGTTGTTAGTGACAGAACACAGTAATCTAGTGCTTGGACACACAGGAGTAACTAGTCTGTCTGTTGTTAGTGACAGAACAGACAGTAATCTAGTGCTTGGACACACAGGAGTAACTAGTCTGTCTGTTGTTAGTGACAGAACAGACAGTAATCTAGTGCTTGGACACACAGGAGGAACTAGTCTGTCTGTTGTTAGTGACAGAACAGACAGTAATCTAGTGCTTGGACACACAGGAGTAACTAGTCTGTCTGTTGTTAGTGACAGAACAGACAGTAATCTAGTGCTTGGACACACAGGAGTAACTAGTCTGTCTGTTGTTAGTGACAGAACAGACAGTAATCTAGTGCTTGGACACACAGGAGGAACTAGTCTGTCTGTTGTTAGTGACAGAACAGACAGTAATCTAGTGCTTGGACACACAGGAGTAACTAGTCTGTCTGTTGTTAGTGACAGAACAGACAGTAATCTAGTGCTTGGACACACAGGAGTAACTAGTCTGTCTGTTGTTAGTGACAGAACAGACAGTAATCTAGTGCTTGGACACACAGGAGTAACTTGAGCAATTTCTTCAAATATCAAATGGAGAACTTGAAAATAGAGGCAAAATAAGTGCTTACAGGAAATGCATTGAATGGGGTTGTGGTGAGCATGCTGGACGGTGAGAGAGGAGGATTTACACCTACCTATAGAACACACAACATCAACGTGTTCAACACGTCAGGAGGAAGAGGATGTAATGCAGGGAAAACATCCAAGCCCTATCCAGACATCGATATGAAGGTAAGCACAGTACATCTGATATAGCTACTCTAGCACCGGTAAATAGCAGCACAGTGAAAGACCTGATCAATGCTCCAACCAGACATGCTCTCAGCCCACCACAGGCCTTCCAGTACAGTTAATGTGAGAGTGTGTTCACGGCGTGGAAACACATCAATATCCTTCACATCGGTAGGCTGCAGCTACATCAATTACCACTGCAGAGCACTTGTAACCTGGTTTCTCACTACTCTGCTACCATTAGGACAAGTGCATTGACCCCCTGCATGGTGTGTTTGTGCGCACCTGTGTGTCTAACTCACCGCTGAGCTCTCCTTCCAGAACCTGCTCCATGTGTCTCATCATGGCCTCCAGGTCGCTGTCCTGAGGAAGAACAAAGGTCAGAGTTCACACTCAGTTATCGTTTATTATATTTACAGCTGTTAAACTTGGCATTTCGATGCAAACGACATGGTCAAACGGTCATCATAATACATGTGCTGGAGTATCCTGAGTATGTTTCACCGGTATAAAACAAACCTAGAGAATCATTTGAGCAGGTGTCCAAACAGTCCAACTACACACAGAGCGGTAGTGGATCTCAGGAGATGGAGGTCAGTGAGCTGAGCTGTACAACAACAACAAGCACACAGCAGCTCTCTCAGGGATTCCCCCGACCCTGTCAGATATGTCAGGTAGGGGTTCCGATCCCCTCCCCCTAGAGACAGCAACAGCCAATCACACTGTCTGTATAGACCTCACATCCCAGCATCCCCCTCTCTCCGTGGCCCCCAGGGTACCACACCACCAGGGCACCGCTGCTGAGGAGAAATGCAAACATCAGCCATGAGACATCTTTCAGCTGTCAGATTGTCAGAAGGAGCTCCTCTCCGTGGCGTCACAAGACAATTTCTCCATTGATGAGGCTCCAAGGGGCCAGGAAACAGCAGCTGCTGCATGGCCTCAGTGTGTGTTAGACCCTGGCTGGACTCTCGTGGGTACAGCAGTGTGATGTGTGCCACATCCATGTGACAAAGGAGGGGAAAGAGGGAGTCACCCCCGTTACCCTGCGTTACTGTCATCCAACAGGACGGCGTGGAGAGCCAAATGTCGCAGCGCAAGCTAAAAGGAGCTGGAGAAGATGAGTGAGTATTTGGATGAAGCCACACTGGCACCATCTCAGAGGTGAGGTGAGGCGTGCAGTGCCCTACTATAGAACTAATGAATCTGTGGGAAATGTGTCTTCATCTAGGAGGACAAACCTGTACAAACAGGGAGTGCATGGTTAAGAGAGAACTAGTCTAAACCGTCTCCACTGGATTCACTCTGACACCACCACAGCTGAAAGGCTACATCCAACTACCTGCCATGCGTATCCCTGGCAACACACTAATTTACCAACTCCCAAAGCTGAATTCTTCTTTTTTATTTGCTCGCTTTGTTCTTTTCTACCTTTCTCCTTTCTCCTGTCCTTTCTCCCAATAGTGACAAATAGTTTTAATCTAGCTTGGCCTTCCTTCTCTCATGGTGCAGTGGGAAGAGATTGGGTTGCAGCCTTGAGATATCCCCTTATGTGTGTGTCAGGGGAAAGAGGGAATATATTTTTTCTCTGCAAGGGGGGGGGGGGGGTAGAATGCTGAATGCAAATCATTGCATAAATAAATTAAGAATGAACTAGCTTCTCTCGGTTTGATGCAGTCAAGACAGGTATTATGTAATCAGATGGGATGATAAATAACTAGCAAGAAGTTAGTCTACTAGCGCGAGTTAACAGTACTTGCCTTCTCTCTGTCTCTCTCTGTGTCTCGGTCTCTCTCTCTGTCTCGGTCTCTCTCTCTGTCTGTGTCTCTCTCTGTCTGTGTCTCTCTCTGTGTCTCTGTCTGTGTCTGTGTCTCTCTCTCTGTCTCTGTGTCTCTCTCTCTGTCTCTGTGTCTCTCTCTCTGTCTCTGTGTCTCTCTCTCTGTCTCTGTGTCTCTCTCTCTGTCTCTGTGTCTCTCTCTCTGTCTCTGTGTCTCTCTCTCTGTCTCTGTGTCTCTCTCTCTGTCTCTGTGTCTCTCTCTCTGTCTCTGTGTCTCTCTCTCTGTCTCTGTGTCTCTCTCTGTGTCTCTAAGTCTCACTGTCTCTCTGTATTTCTGTGCCAGCTCCCATGTCACTCACATTGCACACACAAACACACCCACACCCACACAGCCTCTCCCCTGCTCCCTAGCAGCATGCTCTGTTTGTCTCCCTTCCTCTGCTCTGGTTAATAAAGTACCAAAAAAAATGCTTTTCTACTACTTCCCTCACTCAGATCGGACCGGACCTGGTGTGGACCCGGTTGAATGTTTTAAAAATGAATTGTGTCCAGCTGGGAAAGCCCCAAGTCCATTTCAAAACGGGACCTCTAAGTCCCATCAGCATTTATTCTCATCATTCAGACTATACAAATTAAAATCATGAAGTGTTTAATGTGATGTGATTTTCATTTAATTTGCATTGATGTCAGAGTGATTAGAGGGACAATAGAGTGCTGAGTACCAGACCATTCATTAGCAACCTGACAGAATAGGAGGAGACTACCGTGACTCAGTGGCAGTAGCGGTGCATTGGTAAAATCACTGGGGAAGCCCACACCCTCAAAAAGACCCATATTACAACCTATATGTTGTGATAATTGCGTTATTTGCTCTATGACCTGCTAGTTCACATGCCTTGCTACAGTGATATACAGGCCTAAAGGCCAAGACAATAAGAAGACACAGTGGCAGAATAAATTCAACCACACCTTTGTTTTATCACAAAACTGGAGAGCAACCTCTGTCTAGTGAAGTACACAAAGCATATTGCATGTACAGTAACAGACAGTTACATGACCTACAGCATGGTAAACCAAGTTAATGTTCCCGACATTTTCGGACCACTAAACAACTATTGCTTTAGAACCACAGAGTTACTGCAAGTCGCAAAGAAAACAGGAGCCTCCACTGTTCCAGCACCATTTCAACATCATCAAATCACCTCTGCTTAGTCTAATACAGTGACAACTAAAAGATACCAAAAAACAATTTAGTCCAATCAATGTAAGCTAAATATGATGTGGCTGTCCATGGTTCTGTCCATGGTTCTTGTGTGTGTGTGTGTTCATGCAAGTAGAAAAACATGTTGACTCACCCTACTTGTAGAGAAACGTCAATGCCATCCTCCTCTCTTTCATGTGGATGAAACTGTCTATCACTCTGTCATACAGTACACACTTTTATTATTTGTTGTCCTAGGCTACCTGGCTAAAATGCTTGCTCGCTTGCCTAACTTCTATTCATGGGCAAAGTTAGCTACTTAAAACTTCTTAGGGCTAGGTGTCCCTCCACCGGCACAGGTTCATACATTCACATACAACGATTAAATATTCACTTACTTTTTGAAAATCTTCCTCTGATTTGTCATCCAAAGGGTCCCAGCTAAAACATGTAGTGTCGTTTTGTTAGATAAAATCCTTCTTTATATCCTAAAAAGTTATTTTAGTTGGCGCCATCGATTTGAGTAATCCACTCGTTCAACTTGCAGAGAAAGGAATCCGAAAATCTACCCCTAAACTTTGTTTCAACAAGTCAAAATACATTTCTATTTACTCCTCAGACACCCTAAAATGTAATCAAACTATAGTATTTCTTTCGGAAAGAAGTATGTTCAATAGGAAACTGATTTTAGCAGGTGCATAATTCTTTAGCAGGTGCGATATTTCTTATTCGTTTTTGAAGTTACAAGCCTGAAACCTTGAACATAGACTGCTGACACCCTGTGGAAGACATAGGAATTGCATCCAGGGAGCTAATTGTCAATATGACCTTTCTCTTGCATTTCTAAGAGGATGTTCTCTCTCAAAAAAATTCCGCTTGGTTTTTCTTTGGATTTTCTCCTACCATATCTATTGTGTTATATTCTCCTACATTATTTTAACATTTCTACAAAGTTCAACGTGTGTTCTTTCCAATGGTACCAATTATATACATATCCTGGCTTCAGGGCCTGAGCTACAGGCAGTTTACTTTGGGCACGTCATTCAGACAGGAAGTGGAGAAAAAAGGGGCCTAGCCCTAAGAAGTTCATTGGCCTTCTACACCTAGCTACATATTGAAAACCAGCCCCGTCGCGGACCAGGATGTCTTGCTCCCAGACAGGCTAAATAACTTTTTTGCTCGCTTTGAGGACAATACAGTGCCGCTGAAACGGCCCGCTACCAAAACCTGCGGGCTCTCCTTCACTGCAGCCGAGGTGAGTAAAACATTTAAACGTGTTAACCCTCGCAGGGCTGCAGGCCCAGACGGCATTCCCAGCCGCGTCCTCAGAGCATGCGCAGACCAGCTGGCTGGTGTGTTTACGGACATATTCAATCAATCCTTATCCCAGTCTGCTGTTCCCACATGCTTCAAGAGGGCCACCATTGTTCCTGTTCCCAAGAAAGCTAAGGTAACTGAGCTAAACGACTACCGCCCCGTAGCACTCACTTCCGTCATCATAAAGTGCTTTGAGAGACTAGTCAAGGACCATATCACCTCCACCCTACCGGACACCCTAGACCCACTCCAATTTGCTTACCGACCCAATAGGTCCACAGACGACGCAATCGCAACCACACTGCACACTGCCCTAACCCATCTGGACAAGAGGAATACCTATGTGAGAATGCTGTTCATCGACTACAGCTCAGCATTTAACACCATAGTACCCTCCAAACTCGTCATCAAGCTCGAGACCCTGGGTCTCGACCCCGCCCTGTGCAACTGGGTCCTGGACTTCCTGACGGGTCGCCCCCAGGTGGTGAGGGTAGGTAACAACATCTCCACCCCGCTGATCCTCAACACTGGGGCCCCACAAGGGTGCGTTCTGAGCCCTCTCCTGTACTCCCTGTTCTCCCACGACTGCGTGGCCATGCACGCCTCCAACTCAATCATCAAGTTTGCGGATGACACTACAGTGGTAGGCTTGATTACCAACAACGACGAGACGGCCTACAGGGAGGAGGTGAGGGCCCTCGGAGTGTGGTGTCAGGAAAATAACCTCACACTCAACGTCAACAAAACAAAGGAGATGATTGTGGACTTCAGGAAACAGCAGAGGGAGCACCCCCCTATCCACATCGACTGGACAGTAGTGGAGAAGGTGGAAAGTTTTAAGTTCTTCGGTGTACACATCACGGACAAACTGAATTGGTCCACCCACACAGACAGCGTTGTGAAGAAGGCGCAGCAGCGCCTCTTCAACCTCAGGAGGCTGAAGAAATTCGGCTTGTCACCAAAAGCACTCACAAACTTCTACAGATGCACAATCGAGAGCATCCTGTCGGGCTGTATCACCGCCTGGTACGGCAACTGCTCCGCCCACAACTGTAAGGCTCTCCAGAGGGTAGTGAGGTCTGCACAACGCATCACCGGGGGCAAACTACCTGCCCTCCAGGACACCTACACCACCCGATGTCACAGGAAGACCAAAAAGATCATCAAGGACAACAACCACCTGAGCCACTGCCTGTTCACCCCGCTATCATCCAGAAGGCGAGGTCAGTACAGGTGCATCAAAGCAGGGACCGAGAGACTGAAAAACAGCTTCTATCTCAAGGCCATCAGACTGTTAAACAGCCACCACTAACATTTAGCGGCCGCTGCCAACATACTGACTCAACTCCAGCCACTTTAATAATGGGAATTGATGGAAATTATGTAAAAATTTACCACTAGCCACTTTAAACAATGCCACTTAATATAATGTTTACATACCCTACATTACTCATCTCATATGTATATGTATATACTGTACTCTATATCATCTACTGCATCTTGCCATCTTTATGTAATACATGTATCACTAGCCACTTTAAACTATGCCACTTTATGTTTACATACCCTACATTACTCATCTCATATGTATATACTGTACTCTATACCATCTACTGCATCTGGCCTATGCCGTTCTGTACCATCACTCATTCATATATCTTTATGTACATATTCTTTATCCCTTTACACTTGTGTGTATAAGGTAGTAGTTGTGGAATTGTTAGGTTAGATTACTTGTTGGTTATTACTGCATTGTCGGAACTAGAAGCACAAGCATTTCGCTACACTCGCATTAACATCTGCTAACCATGTGTATGTGACAAATAAAATTTGATTTGATATTGAACTTCCATCATCTCAGGCCAGGGGCACAACAATGTATTAATTCATGGTTGGATCAGAATCACCATTATGATCATTGGCCTGTACGGAGAATTAAGTAAAAGCACAACTCCAAATCCTTATCTCAGTCTAGGGCTGGGCGGTATACAGTTTTTTGCGATATACTGGTATTGATGCACGGACCGGTTTGGGTTTTTACTTTACCTTCTATAACGGTATTTGAATGTTTGGTTTGTTCAAATGTGATACGCAGTGTGTAATGTCCATTTTTATAGTTTACTACGCTACTTGAGTCATCTCTCAATGCTTTCCACACAGACCTAGCCACGCCCCCTGTCACTCAAGGAGCGCATTTGTTCCTCGTCCAGGAGACACATACAGTCTGCATGGTTAATGCAGCAAATGCAACAATGTTGACAACAACGATGCAGTTGTCACTTTGCTTCTTAATATAAATCTACTAGCATTCTATAATTACACTATTAGCTTGTGTTTCTTACATCTGCAAACAGCTAGTTTGTCTTTTCTTAGCAAGTTGTTCCTAAATCATGTTAGCCGCTAATGCTAATTGCTAGCTAGCTAATAAATGTACTGAGTAAGAGCAAGCGTAATTAGCTATACAGCCTGATAATACCAGTGATGGTGTAGACCTAAATCAGCAACAGTGTCTTCTAAATTAAATAGGTAAACGCAAAGCAAGAATATGTTAGCTACATGAAGTAGCTAAGAGAAAACATTCAATGTAGCCAAAGATAATAGGTCCCCTAGAAAACACATTACTTCCTACCCTGTCACAATAACTCCTCCCTTGCATTTTCATTCGTTGTCATGTCAAATAACACTGTATTAAAAGTGCCCACTATTATATTCTAACTATATAATTTGAATAGACATTCTATTTCCATGATTCCAACAGTTAACCCAAGTGTTTTTCTAAATCGCAAGTCAAATTGCAACATTTGGTTAAAAATAAGGCCCAGATTGCTTGCCCATATCGTGCAGCCCTACGTGGCAGTGTGGAAATGATCTCAAATGCAGAAACTGATGACAATGGGGTTTTTGGGGTTGAAGTTGAATTGAACAGTATAAAACAATCAGAATGGAGAAAGACCCATTGAAATCACTTAGAGTGTATGTGTTGCCAACCTAGAGTCACGCACTACTCTTAAAGCTAATTTAGAACTTTTATTATTAAAAAACATAAAATACCGTCAAATACCATCATACCGTCATTTTTCTATTTAAATACCGTGATATAATATTTTGACCATATCTCCCAGCCCTATCTCAGTCCATGACTAACTTAGGAAAGGGCCAATTTTAGCTAGCTGGCTAGCTAGCCACCGGAGGACAACAACACTACGAGATGCAACAATTCAAGATTTTCTGTCAATGATTTATGCTCTGAATGGGATTTGATAGGAGTGACGCAGTCTTTTTGGTGCGCCAGGACCATTCACATTTGAGCTCGCTCAGTTTAGCTCAACGCTGATTGGCACATTTTTTATACTTTTTTTGTCAAGGCAGGCCAGATGCTCGCTGGCTTCCCTTGCCTTCAATGCTACGGGCGGCATCAATGTCATACTCTTTATGACCAGACAGCATCAGAAAGATGGCCTACACGTAGAGAGACAGAGGGACACTGTTTCGCTCGCTCTGATGCTTTCTCCTGTGAGATACCTTCAGCCTCTTGCGAATTGAAGGAAAATTATGAAACACAGACAAAAGATAAATTATTTTATGTTTTTTCATTTTTTTCTTGGTACATTTTTTGGGGGAAGCCTGGCTTCCCTTGGCATCCATGAATGCACGCCACTTCTCAACGGTCACATGGAATTTGACTGCGGTCATGACAACAACCCTAGATGGTCTTGCCATTATAAAAGTTATGGTATTAAATGTATAAGATATTAAGGTTAAAATACTGATATTGACAAATGTACAGATGTAGGATCTTCATTTGATCACTCTTTTGTTGATGAGAATTTTCCTGCAAAGCAGGAAATGTCCATTAATTAAAATCCATGTCCATTAATTAAAATCCAAATAATAATTCACATTTCCTTTGGCTGCAGGATTATTTTCCTGCTGTAGCAAACTAGCTCAAATGAAGATCCTACATCTGTACAGTATATCCTGTGTCAGGGATTTGTTATCAGAGGTGTTCTGTTACTAAATGAGCTTGCAGTCTGGCTAGAGAAGCCTCAAGTCGCATAAGGTTTTGTATTGTGTTGTGTTCTATTGTATTGTATTGTGTTGCATTGTATTGTATTGTATTGTATTGTGTTGCATTGTATTGTATTGTATTGTATTGTTTTGTATTGTATTGTATTGTGTTGCATTGTTTTGTATTGTGTTGCATTGCATTGTATTGTGTTTCATTGTAGTATATTGTGGTGCATTGTATTGTATTGTGTTGCATTGTATTGTATTGTGTTGCATTGTATTGTATTGTGTTGTATTGTATTGTATTGTGTTGTATTGTCTAATAAGCCTGCAATTAGTAGGGATTAGATTGATCTGAATAATGTGGGATCATTACATTTCCATAATGCTGCATATGGGAGTTTGGACCCACAGCAGAGCGCAGCACATTAACACTCATTAACTACACAGTGAGGCTCGTGGCCTTAGGCAAGGTCTGGTGCTATCATTGTAGATGTAGGTCTTCAATTAATCACTCTTTTGTTACTGAGAATGCAAACTTGTAGTGTATTTAAGGTTTAAAAAGGCTTCTAAAGTTTGTAATATCCACTTCAAAATGTATCAACCCCTACAAAAAACAATCCATTCATAATAATCACATAATAATTCACATTTCCTGTTGCTGCAGGGTTCTTTTCCTACTGTAACAAACTGGCTCAAATGAAGATCCTACTGTACATCTGTAATGTAAAATCAACCTATAAAGACCAAATGTGTAAAGCACTTGTGTCGTGTTTATGACCAGGACAAGCAGAGGGAATAACCACCATGGTCATGTGTGATTTGAATATATTTATCATGCTAATCCAATGATGATGAGAATGTTGGTGTGTGTGTGTGTGTGTGTGTGTGTGTGTGTGTGTGTGTGTGTGTGTGTGTGTGTGTGTGTGTGTGTGTGTGTGTGTGTGTGTGTGTGTGTGTGTGTGTGTGTGTGTGTGTGTGTGAGAGTGTGTGTGTGTGTGTGTGAGAGTGTGTGTGTGTGTGTGTGTGAGAGTGTGTGAGTGTGTGAGTGAGAGAAATGAAAGTCCTCACACACCAGGACTACAAAGCCGGGAATCCCTGGGTAAAACCATAGAGTCTCATCCTGCCAAGGCGCCTTTCTGACATCCTGCCACAGAGGAAAATGACTCTCTGAATTCACATTGTTCTCGTTTGGATTTCATCAATGATGATTAGTGGTTGGCTTTTGTGCAACTCTGGATAGCAAAACCTGAGAGCCAGCAGAGGCAAACTGATTCAAATATTATCTCACTGATAAAGAGGCAAACACTAAAGTGTGCCAGTGAACAATGCTCCAAAATGCTCTGAGCCCCCTGAGCCAGCCCTCACAACAGACACATGTATCCCCCTGAGCTAGCCCTCACAACAGACACATGTATCCCCCTCAGCCAGCCCTCACAACAGACACATTTATCCCCCTGAGCCAGCCCTCACAACAGACACATGTATCCCCCTGAGCCAGCCCTCACAACAGACACATGTATCCCCCTGAGCCAGCCCTCACAACAGACACATGTATCCCCCTGAGCCAGCCCTCACAACAGACACATTTATCCCCCTGAGCCAGCCCTCACAACAGACACATGTATCCCCCTGAGCCAGCCCTCACAACAGACACATTTATCCCCCTGAGCCAGCCCTCACAACAGACACATTTATCCCCCTGAGCCAGCCCTCACAACAGACACATGTATCCCCCTGAGCCAGCCCTCACAACAGACACATTTATCCCCCTGAGCCAGCCCTCACAACAGACACATTTATCCCCCTGAGCCAGCCCTCACAACAGACACATGTATCCCCCTCAGCCAGCCCTCACAACAGACACATGTATCCCCCTGAGCCAGCCCTCACAACAGACACATGTATCCCCCTGAGCCAGCCCTCACAACAGACACATTTATCCCCCTGAGCCAGCCCTCACAACAGACACATTTATCCCCCTGAGCCAGCCCTCACAACAGACACATGTATCCCCCTCAGCCAGCCCTCACAACAGACACATGTATCCCCCTGAGCCAGCCCTCACAACAGACACATTTATCCCCCTGAGCCAGCCCTCACAACAGACGCATTTATCCCCCTGAGCCAGCCCTCACAACAGACACATTTATCCCCCTCAGCCAGCCCTCACAACAGACACATTTATCCACAGGCTCCAGCACAGGATTATTCAACAGTAATCCCACCTGAATCCCCACCCAGATGCACCAACACTACAGAATACAAACCAGAGCATTAGAACAGGCAGAAGTAAAGAATAGAACAGTTCAAAGCTGTGTTCCATGCTGTGTGGCCCGCCCCTCATAGTCTGTCAATCATTTTGAATGTATTAAATTAATTGGTGCAGACAGTCAGTCAAGCCTTCTCTCCTGTGTCAAGACAGACACATAGTCAATCAAGTCTTCTCTCCTGTGTCAAGACAGACAGACAGTCAGTCAAGCCTTCTCTCCTGTGTCAAGACAGACAGACAGTCATTCAAGTCTTCTCTCCTGTGTCAAGACAGACACATAGTCAATCAAGTCTTCTCTCCTGTGTCAAGACAAAACAGACAGTCAGTCAAGTCTTCTCTCCTGTGTCAAGACAGACAGACAGTCAGTCAAGTCTTCTCTCCTGTGTCAAGACAGACAGACAGTCAGTCAAGTCTTCTCTCCTGTGTGAAGATAGACAGTCAATGGAGGCTAGCTAGCTGCATCAGGACTAAGGGGAGAGGGTGTTAGCCACATCAGGAATGTTAAAATTGAGATCTATGCACCATCACATGTTTTTCATTCTCTTTCCACAAACACAAGGCTCATAATAGTTAATGAAAGTTAAGCTTCCCAGATGTGGCAATGAATGTTCCCATTCATAGTAATGGAATGACACCATACAGTAGCATGGAGGCTAGCTAGCCACATTAGGACTAAGTTATGGGGAGAGGGTGATAGCCACATCAGGACTAAGTTATGGGGAGAGGGTGATAGCCACATCAGGACTAAGTTATGGGGAGAGGGTGATAGCCACATCAGGACTAAGTTATGGGGAGAGGGTGATAGCCACATCAGGACTAAGTTATGGGGAGAGGGTGATAGCCACATCAGGACTAAGTTATGGGGAGAGGGTGATAGCCACATCAGGACTAAGTTATGGGGAGAGGGTGATAGCCACATCAGGACTAAGTTATAGGGAGAGGGAGATAGCCACATCAGGACTAAGTTATGGGGAGAGGGTGATAGCCACATCAGGACTAAGTTATGGGGAGAGGGTGATAGCCACATCAGGACTAAGTTATGGGGAGAGGGTGATAGCCACATCAGGACTAAGTTATGGGGAGAGGGTGATAGCCACATCAGGACTAAGTTATGGGGAGAGGGTACTAGCCACATCAGGACTAAGTTATGGGGAGAGGGTGCTAGCCACATCAGGACTAAGTTATGGGGAGAGGGTGATAGCCACATCAGGACTAAGTTATGGGGAGAGGGTGCTAGCCACATCAGGACTAAGTTATGGGGAGAGGGTGATAGCCACATCAGGACTAAGTTATGGGGAGAGGGAGATAGCCACATCAGGACTAAGTTATGGGGAGAGGGTGATAGCCACATCAGGACTAAGTTATGGGGAGAGGGTGATAGCCACATCAGGACTAAGTTATGGGGAGAGGGTGATAGCCACATCAGGACTAAGTTATGGGGAGAGGGTGATAGCCACATCAGGACTAAGTTATGGGGAGAGGGTACTAGCCACATCAGGACTAAGTTATGGGGAGAGGGTGATAGCCACATCAGGACTAAGTTATGGGGAGAGGGTGATAGCCACATCAGGACTAAGTTATGGGGAGAGGGTGATAGCCACATCAAGACTAAGTTATGGGGAGAGGGTGCTAGCCACATCAGGACTAAGTTATGGGGAGAGGGTGCTAGCCACATCAGGACTAAGTTATGGGGAGAGGGTGCTAGCCACATCAGGACTAAGTTATGGGGAGAGGGTGATAGCCACATCAGGACTAAGTTATGGGGAGAGGGTGATAGCCACATCAGGACTAAGTTATGGGGAGAGGGTGATAGCCACATCAGGACTAAGTTATGGGGAGAGGGTGATAGCCACATCAGGACTAAGTTATGGGGAGAGGGTGATAGCCACATCAGGACTAAGTATGGGAGAGGGAGATAGCCACATCAGGACTAAGTTATGGGGAGAGGGTGACAGCCACATCAGGACTAAGTTATGGGGAGAGGGTGATAGCCACATCAGGACTAAGTTATGGGGAGAGGGTGCTAGCCACATCAGGACTAAGTTATGGGGAGAGGGTGATAGCCACATCAGGACTAAGTTATGGGGAGAGGGTGATAGCCACATCAGGACTAAGTTATGGGGAGAGGGTGATAGCCACATCAGGACTAAGTTATGGGGAGAGGGTGCTAGCCACATCAGGACTAAGTTATGGGGAGAGGGTGATAGCCACATCAGGACTAAGTTATGGGGAGAGGGTGATAGCCACATCAGGACTAAGTTATGGGGAGAGGGTACTAGCCACATCAGGACTAAGTTATGGGGAGAGGGTGATAGCCACATCAGGACTAAGTTATGGGGAGAGGGTGATAGCCACATCAGGACTAAGTTATGGGGAGAGGGTGATAGCCACATCAGGACTAAGTTATGGGGAGAGGGTGATAGCCACATCAAGACTAAGTTACAGGGAGAGGGTTCTAGAGCATCATAGCCTACAGCTAGGTTTAAATGGTTATTGATATTCTACACAAAATGACAGGTAAAGTGCCATTATTGTCACCATAAATGACTGCATTACTTTATGAAAACATGTATGGCATCATAAAGGCACAGATGTTACATTGACAACATTTTAACCCAACTCTAAATAATGGATTCATAATCATGGTATGCTTATTCAATGGTTGCCACCAGAGATACCATAAAAAAGCTTTTCAACTTGAGAAAAAGGCTGAGAGACACTGATAGCTGTCAGTACCACTCTAAAGGGCCACACATCTCCACATCCTTCCTTGGAACTTTCCCCCTTTCACCTTCACACAGGAGAGAGGACTTGATTGGCTCTATGTCTGTCTGTCTTCACACAGGAGAGAGGACTTGATTGGCTCTATGTCTGTCTTCACACAGGAGAGAGGACTTGATTGACTGTCTGTCTGTCTTCACACAGGAGAGAGGACTTGATTGTCTGTCGGTCTGTCTGTCTCTGTCTCAGTCTTCAAGTAGCAGGGAGAAGTAATTCAAGTAGCAGGGAGAAGTAATTCAAGTAGCAGGGAGAAGTAATTCAAGTAGCTCCAGAGCTTGCATACACCGACACACACTCATGCAAACACACACATGCACACACACACGGACGCATGCACACACACACTTCACCTGTCCATAGGTATGACAGAGGGTTTCTGAGGTCAGGGTGTCCTCTTCCTCTCTTTCCTCCTCCTCTTCATCAGTGCAGGACTCAAATCCATCCATGTAATAATACACCTCTGCAGTCTGAGGGTCCTCTGGGATCTCTACACACACACACACACACACACACACACACACACACACACACACACACACACACACACACACACACACACACACACACACACACAGAGAGAGAGAGATACACACACACATACACACACATAAACACACAGACACACACACACACAGATACACACACAGTGGGGAACAAACAAAAACAAAATAAGTGACGCAATGTAGGGAGAATACAGAGAGATGGATCATGGATAATACAAGCCTGATTGATTCACAACACTGAAGCAAAGATAACGCAAGACTAATACTATGGGGGCCATTTTCTTCACGGAGAACAGTATTGAAATGTAGGGTGTATCCTTTTCCCTCTCCAGAGCACATTGGACAACACACACATCTCTCTGTCTGTCTGTCTGTCTGTCTGTCTGTCTGTCTGTCTGTCTGTCTGTCTGTCTGTCTGTCTGTCTGTCTGTCTGTCTGTCTGTCTGTCTGTCTGTCTGTCTGTCTGTCTGTCTGTCTGTCTGTCTGTCTGTCTGTCTGTCTGTCTGTCTGTCTGTCTGTCTGTCTGTCTGTCTGTCTGTCTGTCTGTCTGTCTGTCTGTCTGTCTGTCTGTCTGTCTGTCTGTCTGTCTGTCTGTCTGTCTGTCTGTCTGTCTGTCTGTCTGTCTCTCTCTCTCTCTCTCTCTCTCTCTCTCTCTCTCTCTCTCTCTCTCTCTCTCTCTCTCTCTCTCTCTCTCTCTCTCTCTCTCTCTCTCTCTCTCTCTCTCTCTCTCTCTCTCTCTCTCTCTCTCTCTCTCTCTCTCTCTCTCTCTCTCTCTCTCTCTCTCTCTCTCTCTCTCTCTCTCTCTCTCTCTCTCTCTCTCTCTCTCTCTCTCTCTCTCATATATATATATATATATATCTCACTCTCACTTTCTTTCTCTGAGATATTTCCAGCAGTTGTGTGCTGGTGGTGGTGGTGTGGGGAGTGTTGGGGAACAGCTGTGGTGGATGTCTGTGCTACTGGGAACATCCCTCTCTTGAACACTTCCATTTTCTCACTTAGTTCTCTGCACCTGAGCACCAGCCTGACCAGGGACTCCTCTCCACGGAGTGAAGTAGCGAGGGAGGGGGGAAGAGAAAGGGTGCGGAGAAAGAACAAGAGAAAGAGATAGGAAAATAAGAGAGTGACAGCTGTATGGCGTTGAGTTACTTTTGCAGCAGCTTACTGTCTGCCTGAATGAGAGGGAAACGGGTAGAGAGAGAGCGAGAGAAGAGAGATAGAGACAGAAAAATAGAAAGACAGAGAGCACTGAGGAGCGAGACAGAGAAAGAAAATGTGTGGAAGAGAGTGGAAATCACTTTTATTTCATTTTCAATAATTGTTTCTTTCCTATCTACCGCAGAAGCCTGTAATATACAGTGTTGACTGGTATTGGAGACAGAAGTTCAATTTCAAACCGGGACTATCTCCAACATAAATCTGTACACTTTCCAAAGACTTATCCTTAATCCTTCAAGACAAAACCATATCTTCTGAGAAATATGGCTACTAAAAATGGGGGAAGCAGATAAAGAGACAGAGGGAATGAAATGGAGATAAAGAGACAGAGGGAATGATATGGAGATAAAGAGACAGAGGAACTAAAATGGAGATAAAGAGACGGAAGGAATGAAATGGAGATAAAGTGACAGAAGGAATGAAATGGAGATAAAGTGACAGAAGGAATGAAATGGAGATAAAGAGACGGAAGGAATGAAATGGAGATAAAGTGACAGAAGGAATGAAATGGAGATAAAGAGACAGAAGGAATGAAATGGAGATAAAGTGACAGAAGGAATGAAATGGAGATAAAGAGACAGAGGGAATGATATGGAGATAAAGAGACAGAGGGAATGATATGGAGATAACTTCTTATGGCTAGGGGCAGTATTGAGTAGCTTGGATGAAAAGCGTGCCCAGAGTAAACTGCCTGCTACTCAGTCCCAGAAGCTAAGATATGCATATTATTAGTATAATTGGATAGAAAACACTCTGAAGTTTCTAAAACTGTTTGAATGATGTCTGTGAGTATAACAGAACTCATATGGCAGGTAAAAACCTGAGAAAAAAATCCATCCAGGAAGTGGGAAATCTGAGGTTTGTAGGTTTGCCTATCCAATATACAGTGTCTATGGGGTCATATTGCACTTCATAAGGCTTCCACTAGATGTCAACAGTCTTTAGAACCTTGTTTGATGCTTCTACTGTGAAGGAAGGGGGAATGGGAGTCAGGGGTTTGGCAGAGTGCCACGAGCTCACTCAGGTGCGCCCCCATGAGAGTTAGCTGCGTTCCATCGCATTTCTACAGACAAAGGAATTCTCCGGTTGAAACATTATTGAAGATTTATGTTAAAAACATCCTAAAGATTGATTCTATACATCATTTGACATGTTTCTACGAACTGTAATGGAATTTTTGGACTTTTCGTCTGGCCTGCGCGTCATCAATTTGGATTTTGGAACTAAAAGCGCGAACAAAAAGGCGGTATTTGGACATAAATTATGGACGTTATCGAACAAAACAAACATTTATTGTGGAACTGGGATTCCTGGGAGTGCATTCTGATGAAGGTCATCAAAGGTAAGTGAATATTTATAATGCTATTTCTGACTTCTGTTGACTCCACAACATGGCGGATATCTGTATGGCTTCTTTTGGTCTCTGAGCGCTGTACTCAAATTATAGCATGGTGTGCTTTTTCCGTAAAGTTTTTTTTAAATCTGACACAGCGGTTGCAAACCTGTTATGGCTGCAAGGGAAAGTATTGAGTAGCCAGATAAAAGATGCCCATTTCAAACGGCCTCGTACTCAATTCTTGCTCGTACAATATGCATATTATTATTACTATTGGATAGAAAACACTCTCTAGTTTCTAAAACCGTTTGAATTATTTCTCTGAGTGAAACAGAACTCATTCTGCAGCACTTTTCCTGACCCGGAAGTTCAAAGTCTGAAACCGAGGCTCTCTTCCTCTTCCTGCCTATAAATGGGCAATGAACGTAAGAGTCTACGTACACTTCATACACCTTCCTCTGGGTGTCAAGAAGGCTGTGAGAGAAGAAAGGAGGTGATTATCTCGATCTGGGATGGAATAAACCCTCTTGGAATGACGTGTACCCAATTTCCGGTACTCTGAAGGACGCAATTTGGACAGTGGGGTTGACTTTTATTTTGCTGACGTTATATGCGACTATTATTTTCGGCTTTGATTTTATTTGATACATGTCACCATATCATCGTAACGTATGTTTTTTCAATATAGTTTCATCAGATTATTGAAATTTTTTCGGGAGTTTTACCGTGTTCCGTTCTCTTCCGTTTGTTTACATGGAGAGATCCGTGCAACCCGGCTAGCGCGCTTGCTAAATGGAGAGAGAAAGTCGCCATTCTGAATCCAAACAACGACTCATCTGGACAAAGGACACCTTGTTCAACATTCTGATGAAAGATCAGCAAAAGTAAGACCCAATTTATGATGTTATTTCATATATCTGTCGTAGTCGCCGGCGCCCAAGTGTTTCTATTGTGCTAAGCTAAGCTAATATAACGCTACATTTTGTTTTCGCTGTAAAACACTTAATAAATCGGAAATATTGTCTGGCATCACAAGATGCCTGTCTTTCATTTACTGTACACTATGTATTTTTCAGAAATGTTTTATGATGAGTAATTAGGTATTTGACGTTGGTGTCTGTAAATATTATGGCTGCTTTCGGTGCAATTTCTGATTGTAGCTGAAATGTAAACTATGATTTATACCTGAAATATGCAAATTTTTCGAACAAAACATATGCTATACAATAAATATGTTATCAGACTGTCATCTGATGAGGTTGTTTCTTGGTTAGTGGCTATTTATATCTTTATTTGGCCAAATTTGTGATAGCTACTGAAGGAGTCAAAAACTGATGGAGTAAGAATAGTGGTGTCTTTTGCTAACGTGGTTAGCTAATAGATTTACATATTGTGTCTTCCCTGTAAAACATTTTAAAAATCGGACATGTTGGCTTGATTCACAAGATGTGCACCTTTCATCTGGTGTCTTGGACTTGTTAATGTGTGAAAGTTAAATGAATTTCGCGCCCTGCACTTGAGCTGGATGTTGTCATAAGTGTACCGGTGTCGGGCTGCAGCTCAAGCAGGTTAAGGAGAAGTTTATCTAAAGTTCCATGTATAATACTTGTGTCTTTTATCAAAGTTTATTATGAGTATTTCTGTAAATTGATGTGGCTCTCTGCAAAATCACCGGATGTTTTGGAGGCAAAACATTACTGAACATAACGCGCCAATGTAAACTAAGATTTTTGGATATAAATATGAACTTTATCGAACAAAACATACATGTATTGTGTAACATGAAGTCCTATGAGTGTCATCTGATGAAGATCATCAAAGGTTAGTGATACATTTTATCTCTATTTCTGCTTTTTGTGACTCCTCTCTTTGGCTGGAAAAATGGCTGTGTTTTTCTGTGACTAGGTACTGACCTAACACAATCAGATGGTGTGCTTTCGTCGTAAAGCCTTTTTGAAATCGGACACTGTGGTGGGATTAACAACAAGTTTATCTTTAAAATGGTGTAAAATACTTGTATGTTTGAGGAATTTTAATTATGAGATTTCTGTTGTTTGAATTTGGCGCCCTGCACTTTCACTGGCTGTTGTCAAGTCGATCCCGTTAACGGGATCTCAGCCATAAGAAGATAAAGAGACAGGAATGAAATGGAGATAAAGAGACAGGGATGAAATGGAGATAAAGAGACAGGAATGAAATGGAGATAAAGAGACAGGAAAGAAATGGAGATAAAGAGACAGAAGGAATGAAATGGAGATAAAGAGACAGGAATGAATTGGAGATAAAGAGACAGGAATGAAATGGAGATAAAGAGACAGGAATGAAATGGAGATAAAGAGACAGGAGTGAAATGGAGATAAAGAGACAGGAGTGAAATGGAGATAAAGAGACAGGAATGAAATGGAGATAAAGAGACAGGAGTGAAATGGAGATAAAGAGACAGGAATGAAATGGAGATAAAGAGACAGGAATGAAAAGGAGAAAAAAAACAAGCGGTCTCTAAAAATTGACCAAAGTATCATAAAGGAACCAGGTAAATAATGTCTCAGTCAAGTCATACAACTACAGTACACTAATACAACATAATACCCTGATTACATCACACAAACTATAAGCCTCCTAAAAGCCTTCCCTTTTGTGGCTTTCTTAGAGTGAGTCCAACAAAGCCCGAAGCAGATCAGATCAGTGACCTATGACCAGGCATCCCACAGTCCAACCAGCCGGCAGACTCTCCACGACAGAAAATGGCACACAACTGCACACACAAACACACACACACCCTGTCTGTCTGGTGCTGATAACCTGATGGCGATTTCTGTCAGTGGTTTCTGTCCCATCTCACCTGATTCAGTGCTTCATTGATTTTAATTAGCAATGTTAATACCAGACCAGAATAATCATTTATGCAAACAAGCTCTAACAGTTTTTGTAATCCAGAATGTTTCATTCATGTGCCCTCCGCTGCCCCAGGTATCATTCATATTGGCCTCCTGCACCAGCAGTACCACAGCCAAGGTTACAGAGGGCCAGGTACTCCCATCAGTCAATCTATCCTCCCTCCCTGTCCAACAGACTCTGCAACTCTCTGAGACCGACTGCAAAGAGTTCTGAGACTTTGAAAAAGTGCTTCACTGGGCAAATTGGGACTGTCAGAGAGAGAGAGAGAGAGAGAGAGAGAGAGAGAGAGAGAGAGAGAGAGAGAGACCTCTGTCATCTGACTTCAAACTCAGATAATATAATCTTCTTTCACCCCTATATCCTACTACACTGTGTTGAAACCTGTGAGCATGTTGCATCTGTGACTGCCTGTGGCTCTCAGTGATACTGTATGTTTATTTATACTAAGGATGGAGGTCGTCGGCATGCATAATTCAATGTTTATTTCCTAATTCATTTCTGTCTAATACTTGCCTTTATTCCCCAGTGAGGCTGCTTGAGGTATGTTTAATGTCAGACCATGTCTACAATTGAAAGGGGAAAGGGGGCAATGGGCCATTGAGATTTGGTTTAATGTGGTTTAATAAAAATAACAAAGCACTTTTCTCTTGTCTTTCTTATTTGCATGTGTGTTCCTTGAGGGTGTGTGTGTGTGTGTGTGTGTGTGTGTGTGTGTGTGTGTGTGTGTGTGTGTGTGTGTGTGTGTGTGTGTGAGATGTGTATGTGTGCTCCTTGAAGCATGTTCACTCTGCTCCTCAGCCTTTGATGATACTGCCTGGGCTGCTTTACCTTATGGCTGGTCTGTCAGAGTAGGAGAGGTTTCATGCCACCAGGGGCTCTCGGTGTCTCTGATCCCAGCCGAGATGAGGGAATCTGGGGCATTGGAGATCTGAGGGACCCCCTGGATCTCCCACCATGGGGGTCCAACAGTGAAGTGGAAGTGGGGCGAGTGTTAAGCAGGGGGTTGGTCTATGGGTTTGGACATTCGACTGCTTTTTCACCAAGGAATATTGGATATTGAACAGTCATTTAAATTAATGACGGATTCCAACGTGAATTGCAGACATTATTTTCAACTGAAATCACTTGCCCACTTCTACACTTGAGTTCAAACTTACCCGGGCCTCGTCGACGTTCCCTAAAATGGGAGGCGTGACAATGGCATGATTTTGGAGGTATAGCAACACGAGACTAAACTGACCCCAATCCTGAAGGGCACTACAGTTGCAACAGTACAACAGTTGTTGAAGTCTCCTATTTTCTTATTCTTACATTCTGGTCTTCACCGATCTGAGAGGATTGGGTGAAGGGCCGGACCTGATTGGGTGTGTGATTGGGCGCGGGGCCGGCCCTGATTGGGCGTGTGATTGGGCGCAGATTAAATAACAGTCCCAGAGCACAGCAGACAATAATCTCCTAACCTCCCTGGATCCCACAGTTTATAGACAAGGTGTTTAGCTGTTTATTATGGCATGTTTCTATTGGCAGTGTGGACAGATACATTTACATTTAAGTCATTTAGCAGACGCTCTTATCCAGAGCGACTTACAAATTGGAAAGTTCATACATATTCATCCTGGTCCCCCCGTGGGAATTGAACCCACAACCCTGGCGTTGCAAGCGGCATGCTCTACCAACTGAGCCACACGGGACCGTGTGGATACAGAGATGTGTGTGTGTGTGTGTGTGTGTGTGTGTGTGTGCGTGTGTGTGCGTGTGTGTGTGTGTGTGCGCTCGTGCGCGTGTGTATTCCTCCAAAGTGCCTGAGCGTTTGGCGAAGATTCAAGCACACAATACATTTTAAGGTGGTCTTGGATAATGGGAACAGATGTTTATTTGCCAAAGAAACATTTTCATCGGGGTTTACATAAGGTTTCATTTCAACAAACTTTTCTGCAGTTGCTACATGCAGTACATTTTATAAATGAATGGTATCCATTGATTCTTGAAGAATATAACTTAGAAATGCATCATGATCTTAGTTTAACTGTCGTACCCCATCAGAACAACAAATATAAACTTGTTTTACTCCCATGTTTGTAAACAAAGTCAATATAAACAAAACTGTATAGCCTCAAAACATGGTTACAACTATCATTTTGATATCATGGATGATCAGTCCTTGCATCCATATCCCTTTCTATGAATTTGAGAGTGGTTATTTTTCTCCAGCCCCATCCCTCAGCTTTTTACCGAAACAGTGGCGGGGAGATGTACTGCAGGCCAACCAAGATGTACTGCAGGCCAACCAAGATGTACTGCAGGCTAACCAAGATGTACTGCAGGCCAACCAAGATGTACTGCAGGCTAACCAAGATGTACTGCAGGCCAACCAAGATGTAATGCAGGCTAAACAAGATGTACTGCAGGCTAAACAAGATGTAATGCAGGCTAAACAAGATGTACTGCAGGCCAACCAAGATGTACTGCAGGCTAACCAAGATGTACTGCAGGCTAACCAAGATGTACTGCAGGCCAACCAAGATGTACTGCAGGCTAACCAAGATGTACTGCAGGCTAAACAAGATGTACTGCAGGCTAACCAAGATGTAATGCAGGCTAACCAAGATGTACTGCAGGCTAAACAAGATGTACTGCAGGCTAACCAAGATGTACTGCAGGCTAACCAAGATGTACTGCAGGCTAACCAAGATGTACTGCAGGCCAACCAAGATGTACTGCAGGCTAACCAAGATGTACTGCAGGCCAACCAAGATGTACTGCAGGCTAACCAAGATGTACTGCAGGCTAACCAAGATGTACTGCAGGCCAACCAAGATGTACTGCAGGCCAACCAAGATGTACTGCAGGCCAACCAAGATGTACTGCAGGCTAACCAAGATGTACTGCAGGCTAACCAAGATGTACTTCAGAGCAACCAAGATGTACTGCAGGCTAACCAAGATGTACTGCAGGCTAAACAAGATGTACTGCAGGCCAACCAAGATGTACTGCAGACTAACCAAGATGTACTGCAGGCCAACCAAGATGTACTGCAGGCTAACCAAGATGTACTGCAGGCTAACCAAGATGTACTGCAGGCCAACCAAGATGTACTGCAGGCCAACCAAGATGTACTGCAGGCTAACCAAGATGTACTGCAGGCCAACCAAGATGTACTGCAGGCCAACCAAGATGTACTGCAGGCCAACCAAGATGTACTTCAGAGCAACCAAGATGTAATGCAGGCTAACCAAGATGTACTGCAGGCTAACCAAGATGTACTGCAGGCTAAACAAGATGTACTGCAGGCCAACCAAGATGTACTGCAGGCTAACCAAGATGTAATGCAGGCTAACCAAGATGTACTGCAGGCTAAACAAGATGTACTGCAGGCTAACCAAGATGTACTGCAGACCAACCAAGATGTACTGCAGGCTAAACAAGATGTACTGCAGGCCAACCAAGATGTACTGCAGACTAACCAAGATGTACTGCAGGCCAACCAAGATGTACTGCAGGCTAACCAAGATGTACTGCAGGCCAACCAAGACGTACTGCAGGCCAACCAAGATGTACTGCAGGCCAACCAAGATGTACTGCAGGCCAACCAAGACGTACTGCAGGCTAACCAAGATGTACTGCAGGCCAACCAAGATGTACTGCAGACTAACCAAGATGTACTGCAGGCCAACCAAGATGTACTGCAGGGCTAACCAAGATGTACTGCAGACCAACCAAGATGTACTGCAGGGCTAACCAAGATGTACTGCAGACCAACCAAGATGTACTGCAGACCAACCAAGATGTACTGCAGGCCAACCAAGATGTACTGCAGGCCAACCAAGATGTACTGCAGGCCAACCAAGATGTACTGCAGGCCAACCAAGATGTACTGCAGGCTAACCAAGATGTACTGCAGGCTAACCAAGATGTACTGCAGGCTAACCAAGATGTACTGCAGGCCAACCAAGATGTACTGCAGGCTAACCAAGATGTACTGCAGGCTAACCAAGATGTACTGCAGGCAAACCAAGATGTACTGCAGGCCAACCAAGATGTACTGCAGGCTAAACAAGATGTACTGCAGGCCAACCAAGATGTACTGCAGGCTAACCAAGATGTACTGCAGGCTAACCAAGATGTACTGCAGGCCAACCAAGATGTACTGCAGGCCAACCAAGATGTACTGCAGGCCAACCAAGATGTACTGCAGGCTAACCAAGATCTACTGCAGGCTAACCAAGACGTACTGCAGGCTAACCAAGATGTACTGCAGGCCAACCAAGACGTACTGCAGGCTAACCAAGATGTACTGCAGGCTAACCAAGATGTACTGCAGGCCAACCAATATTTATTGCATAACAACATGATCCTCTAGTAGGTCATCGTTAACAGAAATAAAAGGTACAAGAAGAAAGTATACTCACCACGCCCCACTGGCTCAGACATTCGCATCTTGTCCTGCTGCTGCCTTCCCATTGGTTGTGAGCAACCCAGCGACCGGTAGTCCTCAGCTGTGATTGGTGCAGTCTGGTGGACTGCATCTCCTGCACTCTCCTATTGGGTGGAAGTGATGGAGTTTTCAATTCAATTAGTCATAAGTATCTATTTAATTTTTTAACAAGACAAATGTTTTTTAGTTTTTTTAGGGGAAGTTTCAATTATGAAGCGAGTGATTGGCTAATGAGACCATAAGGGAATACCAAACGAGGTTTACGGAGAAGGGACACCCTTAGAGTTTAATTTAACTCAGGCCAAAGAACCGGCTACTAATTGCACTTAAACAATTTGTTAATTCAAGTAATTAAAGTCGTAGAGGGTAAAAACGAAACATTTTTCATCCAATTATATGCATTATTTCCTAAGAGAGCTTTTGATTCAACTTTTAGAATTGTGTCTCTCTTACATTCAAGACGTCCAAACTGACTTTCTCGAAATGGCGGCTCCTCAGCTCCTGCATTCGGAAGTGGTTTTCCTGGTATTTCTCCTCAGCAAGTCTCCTGTAGTGTTACATTATATTATAAACTGGCTGGTTCAAGCCCTGAATGCTGATTGTCTGACAGCTGTGGTATATCAGATTGTATACCACGGGTATGACAAAACATTTATTTTTACTGCTCTAATTACGTTGGTAACCAGTTTATAATAGCAATAAGTCACCTCGGGGGTTTGTGGTATATGGCCAATATACCACGGCTAAGGGCTGTATCCAGGCACTCCGCGTTGCGTCCCGCTTAAGAACAGCCCTTAGCCGTGGTATATTGGCCATATATACCACACCCCCCGTGCCTTATATCTTAATATACAGGTAACTGCCAAAATAATGGAAACACTTGAGATCATGAGGGATACAAAGTATAATGAAAGCAGGTGCTTCCAAACAGGTGTGGTTCCTGAGTTAAACATCCTTAGGGTCATGTATAAAAAATTATTTTGTCTACCATGGCTATTCCCCCATAGGATGACAATGCCCCCATCCATAGGACACAAGTGGTCACTAAATGATTTGATGAGCATGAAAATGATGTAAGCCATATGCCATGGCCGTCTCAGTCACCAGATCTCAACCCAATTGAACACTTATGGGAGATTCTGGAGCGGAGCCTGAAACAGCGTTTTCCACCACCACAAAAACACCAAATGATGGAATTTCTCATGGAAGAATGGTGTCACATCCCTCCAAGAGTTCCAGACACTTGTAGAATCTATGCCAAGATGCATTGAAGCGGTTCTGGCTCGTGGTGCCCAACGCCCTATTAAGACACTATGTTGGGGTTTCCTTTATCTTGCCAGTTACCTGTAGATGAATGATGCAACACAGTATAAAAGTGAGATGGCAGTGGGTTATGTTGATCATTAAGACTAGGAGGTCATAACACTGTAGTTATCAACCAGAAACAACAGAGTGTGGGAAAGAGAGGGAAAGAGGGAGAGAGAGGAGGAAGGACATAGATAGAGAGAGAGAGAAAATGAGAGAGAAAGAAACAAAACAGGTAGATAGAGACCCACAGAGAGAGAGAGAGAGAGAGAGAGAGAGAGAGAGAGAGAGAGAGAGGGAGAGAGAGAGAGAGAAAAAGTGAGAGCCAGAAGAGGGAGAGAGAGGGAAGGGAGAGAGGAGAGGAGGAGAGAGAGAAGGTCATGGCTTGTATACTATCAGCGTCCTGCTAAAAGTTGGAACTCCATAGAGCACATCAATAGCCCTGTTGCCTGGCCTGTTGTCCTTCCCATCCAACACCCCTCTGTCGCTCTCAGTACCGTTCCCCGTAGACAGGTCTCCAACACAGTTCAGCCCAAGGAAACTAGGGCAGGGGAGAATGCATTTACACAAATCTCTCTTCATCTTCAAAGGGAACCCAGCCATGCATCAGCCCCAGAAGAATCCCAACGGGACCTCACAGGCTCTATACTGGTCATGGACCGAATAACTGTGGTGTGTGTGTGTGTGTGTGTGTGTGTGTGTGTGTGTGTGTGTGTGTGTGTGTGTGTGTGTGTGTGTGTGTGTGTGTGTGTGTGTGTGTGTGTGTGTGTGTGTGTGTGTGTGTGTGTGTGTGTGTGTGTGTGTGTGTGCACGCGTGTCCTACCTAAGCCTCCTGGCCTTGTCGTCAGCAGCCTGCAGCTTCCTCAGCCTCATTCTCTCCCTGGGGGTCATTCTGTCTAGCTCGGACTTCTCCCTCAGTGTCTGAAGGTGCACCTTTCTCTGCCTGTTCAAAGGGCAAAGGTCAAAGGGCAACGGTCAGAGGTTGGGAGGGCTGGAGTGTTGGCGAGTAAGATAGGTCAGAGGTCAGATACTCCTACACACAATTACCTCTGCACTGTTAAAAACAATTGCTGCCTTAATGGGATTTTGAATTTACCATGGCAAAAAGAGATACTGTGCACTGTAAACACCTCAGTGTGGTGGATTTGATTGAATTCTAGCGTTTACCTTTTGTAGGTCACTTCCTATGTGAATGTAAATACTTCTTTCAACATGTAATGTATGTAACAAGGTCATTTAGAGTGAGATGGGCAGTAATCAGACATAAACAATATACATATGAAAGAGACGATCTAATCAAGAGGAATATCAATTGGAGACCCTGATTCAGATATGTCTCCCACTGTCCTCTAACCATAACTTAAACCCTAACCTTAAACCTAACCGAAAGCCTAACCCTCAACCTAGCTTCATGTCCACATCCCAGTTCAACCCTAGCCTCATATTACCTCGATTTACCTCGACTAACCTGTACCCCTGCACATTGACTCGGTACCGGTACCCCCTGTATATAGCCTCGTTATTGTTATTTTATTGTGTTACTTTGTTCTTCTTCTTTAGTTAAAAAAATGCATTGTTGCTTGTAAGTAAGCATTTGATTTGATTTGAACCCTAACCCCAGCTTCATGTCCGCATATCAGCTCAACCCTAACCAGGGGCTCTCGAGTGGCGCAACGGTCTAAGGCACTGAATCTCAGTGCTAGAGGCATCACTACAGACCCTGGTTTGATTCCAGGCTGTATCACAACCGGCCGTGATTGGGAGTCCCATAGGGCGGCGCACAATTGGACCAGCATCGTCCGGGTGAGGGTTTGGCCAGGGTAGGCCGTCATTGTAAATAAGAATTTGTTCTGAACTGACTTTCCTAGTTAAATAAAGGTTAAATAAAAAAATAAAAACAACCCAAGCTTCATGTCCACATCCTGGTTCAACCCTAACCTTAGACCCAACCCTAAACCTAGCTCAATGTCCACATCCTGGTTCAACCCTAACCTTAGACCCAACCCTAAACCTAGCTCAATGTCCACATCCTGGTTCAACCCTAACCTTAGACCCAACCCTAAACCTAGCTTCATGTCCACATCCTGGTTCATCCCTAACCTTAGACCCAACCCTAAACCTAGCTCAATGTCCACATCCTGGTTCAACCCTAACCTTAGACCCAACCCTAAACCTAGCTCAATGTCCTCATCCTGGTTCAACCCTAACCTTAGACCCAACCCTAAACCTAGCTTCATGTCCACATCCTGGTTCAACCCTAACCTTAGACCCAACCCTAAACCTAGCTTCATGTCCACATCCTGGTTCAACCCTAACCTTAGACCCAACCCTAAACCTAGCTCAATGTCCTCATCCTGGTTCAACCCTAACCTTAGACCCAACCCTAAACCTAGCTTCATGTCCACATCCTGGTTCAACCCTAACCTTAGACCTAACCCTAAACCTAGCTCAATGTCCACATCCTGGTTCAACCCTAACCTTAGACCTAACCCTAAACCTAGCTTAATGTCCACATCCTGGTTCAACCCTAACCTTAGACCCAACCCTAAACCTAGCTCAATGTCCACATCCTGGTTCAACCCTAACCTTAGACCCAACCCTAAACCTAGCTCAATGTCCACATCCTGGTTCAACCCTAACCTTAGACCCAACCCTAAACCTAGCTCCATGTCCACATCCTGGTTCAACCCTAACCTTGGACCCAACCCTAAACCTAGCTCAATGTCCACATCCTGGTTCAACCCTAACCTTAGACCTAACCCTAAACCTAGCTCCATGTCCACATCCTGGTTCAACCCTAACCTTAGACCCAACCCTAAACCTAGCTCCATGTCCACATCCTGGTTCAACCCTAACCTTAGACCCAACCCTAAACCTAGCTTCATGTCCACATCCTGGTTCAACCCTAACCTTAGACCCAACCCTAAACCTAGCTCCATGTCCACATCCTGGTTCAACCCTAACCTTAGACCCAACCCTTACCCTAGCTTCATGTCCACATCCTGGTTCAACCCTAACCTTAGACCCAACCCTAAACCTAGCTTCATGTCCTCATCCTGGTTCAACCCTAACCTTAGACCCAACCCTAAACCTAGCTCCATGTCCACATCCTGGTTCAACCCTAACCTTAGACCCAACCCTAAACCTAGCTCAATGTCCACATCCTGGTTCAACCCTAACCTTAGACCTAACCCTAAACCTAGCTCAATGTCCACATCCTGGTTCAACCCTAACCTTAGACCCAACCCTAAACCTAGCTCCATGTCCACATCCTGGTTCAACCCTAACCTTAGACCCAACCCTAAACCTAGCTCAATGTCCACATCCTGGTTCAACCCTAACCTTAGACCCAACCCTAAACCTAGCTTCATGTCCACATCCTGGTTCAACCCTAACCTTAGATCCAACCCTAAACCTAGCTCCATGTCCACATCCTGGTTCAACCCTAACCTTAGACCCAACCCTAAACCTAGCTCAATGTCCACATCCTGGTTCAACCCTAACCCTCAACCACAATCCTAACCCTAGCTTCATGTCCACATCCCAGTTCAACCATAACCCTGGCTTCAACTCTAACTATAAGGTGTGTAGAATTCCATTCGACAAGTCATCATGGTAAGTATGTAAAAAGTGGAATAACACGATCATATCACTAGTTAATAAGCCTAACATCAGATCAGAGAATCATATCATGCATAATCCCAAGTTAATCACAATTTCTCACAACCATATCGCATTGTCCACATGCTACCAAGGCACCTTGGCAAGTCATTACAGATGCAGTCTGCCAGGCAACAAATTACATGATCGTGTCAATCCTAAAGAGATGGGTGTGGCTATTGCTAAGACCTAGACCTAATCTGGTCTTTCTCTGCAGCATTTTACACCTGGCTACTCTGACATATTGGCCAGCTAAGCTAATGATGACAGGCACCCTACCTGATTGGTGCCAGTTTCAATCAGTAACGGTCTGGTTTGTTTAAGAGACAGCTGCTACTAACTGTGCTTCCATGTCTGAGTGAGTGAGAAAATGTGAGTGTGAGGAAGTGAGAGAGAGAGAGGGAGATTGAGAGAGAGAGAGGAGAGAGGACAGAGAGAGTGAGAGAGAGCGAGAGAGAGAGGGGAAGTGAGAGAGAAAGAGAGAGGGAGATTGAGAGAGAGAGAGGAGAGAGGACAGAGAGAGTGAGAGAGAGAGAGAGAGAGAGAGAGAGAGAGAGAGAGAGAGAGAGAGAGAGAACACTGTATATATACAATATGACATTTGTGATGTCTTTATTGTTTTGAAACTTCTGTATGTGTAATGTTTACTGTTAATTTTTATTGTTCATTTAACTTTTGTATATTATCTACCTCACTTGCTTTGGCAATGTTAACACATGTTTCCCATGCCAATAAAGCCCCTTGAATTGAATTGAATTGAATTGAATTGAGAGAGAGAGGACAGACAGAGAGTGAGAGAGAGAGAGGGGGGTTATGGAGAGGGACAGAGTATGGCAATATTAGTGTGTGTTTGGGTAAATGCTTAAAAATCCCTCTGTCCTGATGCAGCCACATTGCGCTAAGCTAAGGAGCCAGTGTTCATTCTTCATGTCTGAGGATGATACTGGTGTGTAACTGCAGCCACGTAGCTCTAAACTGAGGATCCAGTGTTCATTCTTCTTGTCTGAGGATGATAGTGGTTTTAGTTCTCCCTCTTCCTTCTTAATAACCCAAACCACAGACAAACCATACAGAATATAGAGCATGTCCTTACACCGCTTTCAATATCTGTGCTGCGTCTCGTTCTCCCGCCGATGTCTTGTCTCTCAGTGTCAGACTACAGAACTTGTGTTTTAAGATCTGTAGAGAGTGAGTGAGACAGAGAAAAAGAAAGGGAGGGGGAAAGAGAGCGAGAATAAAAGAGAGAGAAAAGAAAGAGCGAGATAAAGGTTAACATTATCAATATTATTGCTTTATTACTAACAGACTAGTATATCCCTGTCTTCACCATCGTTGATATGTTTACCTCGCTCGCTCTCTCTCTCTCTCTCTCTCTCTCTCTCTCTCTCTCTCTCTTTCTCTCTCTCTTCCTCTCTCTCTCTCTCTCTCTCTCTCTCTCTCTCTCTCTCTCTCTCTCTCTCTCTCTCTCTCTCTCTCTTCCTCTCTCTCTCTCTCTCTCTCTCTCTCTCTCTCTCTCTCTCTCTCTCTCTCTCTCTCTCTCTCTCTCTCTCTTCCTCTATTTCCCTCTCTCTTCCTCTATTTCCCTCTCTCTTCCTCTATTTCCCTCTCTCTTTCTCCCTCTTCCTCTCTTTCTCTTTAGAAACTCTGTGCTTTCGGCATAATAGAGGGTGGTGCCCTATCTCTATGTCCCTCATTCTCTCACTGAAATCTGTCAACAAGAGAAAAGAGGGACATGGAGGGTAAACCACTGAGGGAGGGAGGGAGGGAGGGAGGGAGGGAGGGAGGGAGGGAGGGAGGGAGGGAGGGAGGGAGGGAGGGAGGGAGGGAGGAGAAATAGAGGAGGAGGGAGGAGAGATGGAGGAGGAAGAGGAGGGAAGAGATGGAGGAGGAGGAGGAAGAGGAGGAGAGAGGAGAGATGGAGGAGAGATGGAGGAAGAGAGATGAGGAGGAGGAGGGGGAGAGACAGATGAGGAGAGATGGAGGAGGGAGAGATGGAGGAGGGAGAGATGGAGGAGGAGGAGAAGGAAGAGGAGGAGGGAGGAGATATGGAGGAGGAGAGATGGAGGGAGAGATGGAGGAGGAGGGGGGAGAGATGGAGGAGGAGAGATGGAGGAGGGAGAGATGGAGGAGATATGGAGGAGGGAGAGATGGAGGGAGAGATGGAGGAGGAGAGATGGAGGAGGGGGAGATGGAGGAGGGAGAGATGGAGGGAGAGATGGAGGAGATATGGAGGAGGGAGAGATGGAGGAGGGAGAGATGGAGGAGCTGGAGGGAGAGATGGAGAAGATATGGAGGAGGGAGAGATGGAGGAGGGAGAGATGAAGGAGCAGGAGGGAGAGATGGAGAAGATATGGAGGAGGAGGAGATAAAACAAGAGACATCAAAGAACCACTGTGTTTTATGTCAACACAGAACAGCCAGGCAACACCAATTACCATGTTTACTGAGGAGGAGACACAACAGTGTCAGGCTAGCATACAGACATAAAAGGGGATAGCCACATCATATACTTATACATATACTTTACATGTGCATTCAGCCATAGGTGCTAGAGAGAAATGCAATACATAAAATGCAGTGCTGACAGAAAGAAAGCTCAACAGAATACATCATGTACAGTCAGGTTACCATACTGCACAAGGCAGAAACTAAACACAGACCACCAGATGTGTATCCATGTAATGTGTACATTTACATACGGTGCCTTCGAAAAGTATTCAGACCACTTGACTTTTTACACATTTTGTTACGTTACAGCCTTATTCTAAAATTGTTTTTTTTTTAAACAACTTCAGCAATCTACACACAATACTCCATAATGGAAAAAAACTCAAACAGAAATAGCTTATTTACATAAGTATTCAGACCCTTTGCTATGAGAATTGAAATTGAGCTCAGGTGCATCCTGTATCCATTGATCATCCTTGAGATGTTTCTATAACTTGATTGGAGTCCGCATTGGTGAAATTCAATTGATCGGACATGATTTGGAAAGGCATAACCCTGTCTATATAAGGTTCCACAGTTGACAGTGTATGTCAGAGCAAAAACCAAGCCATGAGGTCGAAGGAATTGTCCATAGAGCTCCAAGACAGGATTGTGTCGAGGCACAGATCTGGGGAAGAGTACCAAAAAATCTCTGCAGCATTGAAGGTCCCCAAGAACAATCGGGGAAGAAGGGCCTTGGTCAGGGAGGTGACCAAGAACCCAATGGTCACTCTGACAGAGCTCTAGAGTTCCTTTGTGGAGATGGGAGAACCTTCCAGAAGGACAACCATTTCTGCAGCACTCCACCAATCAGGCCTTTATGGTAGAGTGGCCAGACGGAAGCCACACCTCAGTAAAAGGCACATGAAAGCCGCTTAGAGTTTGACAAAAGGCACCTAAAGACTCTCAGACCATGAATACCAAGTATCACGTCTGGAGGAAACCTGGCACCATCCCTACGGTGAAGCATGATGGTGGCAGCATCATGCTGTGGGGATGTTTTTCAGCGGCAGGGACTGGGAAACTAGTCAAGATCGAGGCAGAGATGAAATGTGAAAAATACAGAGAGATCCTTGATGAAAACCTGTTCCAGAGCACTCAGGACCTCAGACTGGGGAGAAAGTTTACCTCCCAACAGGACAACGACCCTAAGCACACAGCCAAGACAACACAGGAGTGGGTTCAGGACTTGTCTCTGAATGTCCTTGAGTGGCCCAGCCAGAGCCCGGACTTGAACCCGATCAAACATCTCTGGAGAGACCTGAAAATAGCTGTGCAGCAACGTTCCCCATCCAACCTGACAGAGCTTGAGAGGATCTGCAGAGAAGAATAAGAGAAACTCCCCAAATACAGGTGTGCCAACCTTGTAGTGTCATACCCAAGACGACTCGAGGCTGTAATCACTGCCAAAATTGCTTCAACAAAGTACTGAGTAAAAGGTCTGAATACTTATGTAAATGTGATATTTCAGTTTTAATTTTTTTATAAATTTGCAAAAATGTCTAAAAACCTATTTTTGCTTTGTCATTATGGGGTATTGTGTGTAGATTGATGAGGGGGGAAAATGAATAATGTAATCAATTTTAGAATAAGGCTGTAACCTAACAAAATGTGGAAAAAGTCAAGGAGTCTGAATACTTTCCGAAGGCACTGTTCATGCTTGTCAGACACAGTACATTATTTGACATCTCACTTGAGCTTAGCTGGCTTTACGTTTCAGTGAGCTTCATATTCCTGTCTGAGTGTGTGTGTGTGTGTGTGTGTGTGTGTGAATTGTCAATAAGAATGTGGACGACAGATGAAATACTGACTTTCTAACCTGTCATGGTAGAAAAGGTTATGAACACAGAACATGTGCTGTGGAAAAAAGTGAACTATGACAGGAAGTCAATTTAGCATTGAGTAAATCCAACCAGCCAGTAGGTTTGATTAGTCTGTGATTCTGGTACCATAGCACCGCCCATTTGACCTTTGGAGCCACCCCAATCAATCAACCAATCAATCAGCCTTAGGAAGTATTTATATTACTGTGATATATGTTATGTTTCCAGGATAGGTCTAACCTGCATACTGTCCTCAATGAATTTAGTCTTCAGAGCTTCTGCAGCAGAGAGCCTGGATGACGGGGTTTTCTCCAGCATCCTAAAAGAGAGATAGCACATGGTTCTGGATAAGTTAAGGGTTAGGGTTTGTAGCTAAGTTAAGGGTTAGGGTTTGTAGCTAAGTTAAGGGTTAGGGTTTGTAGCTAAGTTAAGGGTTAGGGTTTGTAGCTAAGTTAAGGGTTAGGGTTTGTAGCTAAGTTAAGGGTTAGGGTTTGTAGCTAAGTTAAGGGTTAGGGTTTGTAGCTAAGTTAAGGGTTAGGGTTTGTAGCTAAGTTAAGGGTTAGGGTTTGTAGCTAAGTTAAGGGTTAGGGTTTGTAGCTAAGTTAAGGGTTAGGGTTTGTAGCTAAGTTAAGGGTTAGGGTTTGTAGCTAAGTTAAGGGTTAGGGTTTGTAGCTAAGTTAAGGGTTAGGGTTTGTAGCTAAGTTAAGGGTTAGGGTTTGTAGCTAAGTTAAGGGTTAGGGTTTGAAGCTAAGTTAAGCGTTAGGGTTTGAAGCTAAGTTAAGGGTTAGGGTTTGTAGCTAAGTTAAGCGTTAGGGTTTGAAGGAGGGTAAGAGACTCTTTATCCTGTATTATCCTTTTGTACACTTTGAAGCACAATGTGAGAGGGTTGAACTCTGACCTATGTGTTACTGAGTTGACCCTTACATTCTCCAGCTAATGCCTTCTCACCTTTGCATGAGTGTGTTGAGCTCCAGAGAGTAACTGGCTGTCAGTCTGGGGGTTTCTCCCTCCACTATCTTCATCACAACTGACAAGAAGTTGTGTCCTTCAAAGGCGTGTGACAGGCAACACATCTCATACAGGATACAGCCTAGAGCCCTGAAACACACACACACACACACAATCAGCCAACACACACACACACAATCAGCCAACACACACACACACACACACACACACACACACACACACACACACACACACACACACACACACACACACACACACACACACACACACACACACACACACACACACACACACACACAATCAGCCAACACAGTTTGCAATGGTAGTGATATCATCAACACCTCTGGGTACACCTGCATTGGTTAAGGATACAACTGCACCAGGATCCTCTGGTCCTGACCTGAAGTCCAGTCGTACGGAACAGTCAGTGCCAGTTGAGATAACCTTTGAGGTCCCCATCCATCTGAGCAGTGATAAGGTCACCTACTGTGTCAAAACTGTCATTCCATTCCATATTCATTACTGCACTTGGAAGGGGTGTGCGACCTGACACTCTGATCTACTGTGTAATTGAATCGATAAATCAATGTCGTCTCATATTTCCAATATGACTAATACCCCACATGGACTCTAAACAGATGAGTAAGAAGTGAGAACATGAACACATCTGGTAATGGAACTGTACACATCTTATACTGAGGTGGAATAAAGCTCCCTTCTCCTGCAGGTTGTTTGGCATCAAAGGAAAGTGGCCATGAATAAACAGATTAGATGGGAGAATAATAAATGCCCGCCAGACATATGTGAATGAATATATTAGCTCCCGTTATTACTCTTGATGGAATAGAGAGATAACCAAACGATGACAGGAAGCAGATGGAAGTTAGAGTTAAAGGTATTATTTGTCAATCATCCACCTCTTTGTCTTTAATATCACTCTCTCTTAATCTCTTGTTTTATTGCATCCTGCCACACAGTACACCAGAACAACAATGCAAGTAATACAAATGGACAGAGTGATTCTACAATGAATATGAATGTATCCAGATACCATAATGGAGGATAAACAAACAATATGATCTACATTTCCCTGGAAGCCTCCATCTTATTTTCCATATCAAATGTTCCATTGTTTTTATATCAAGTAATAATTGTATTATTTGATGTAAAATAAGAAGAAGGGATTGGGAAGAGGAGTGGACTACCATGTATTACAGGGATTTCAAACATCAATCACCAGTCAATGTCTCATTGTGACCTAACAGAGTTGTGACTCTACTTGTTGCTCTAATCCTCATACTCTTTCTAAACCTTAAAGTCCATCTGCCACTTCCTGTCTTTACTTATTACCTACAGTGAGCCCTCTCCTCCTGTGAGATCAGCTAAACGGCCGTGCATGGTACAGTAGAGCGGTCGAGGCGTGAGGTGACCACTTCCTGTCTTTACTTATTACCTACAGTGAGCCCTCTCCTCCTGTGAGATCAGCTAAACGGGCCGTGTGTGGTACAGTAGAGCGGTCGAGGCGTAAGGTGACCACTTCCTGTCTTTACTTATTACCTACAGTGAGCCCTCTCCTCCTGTGAGATCAGCTAAACGGGCCGTGCGTGGTACAGTAGAGCGGTCGAGGCGTGAGGTGACCACTTCCTGTCTTTACTTATTACCTACAGTGAGCCCTCTCCTCCTGTGAGATCAGCTAAACGGGCCGTGTGTGGTACAGTAGAGCGGTCGAGGCGTGAGGTGACCACTTCCTGTCTTTACTTATTACCTACAGTGAGCCCTCTCCTCCTGTGAGATCAGCTAAACGGGCCGTGCGTGGTACAGTAGAGCGGTCGAGGCGTGAGGTGACCACTTCCTGTCTTTACTTATTACCTACAGTGAGCCCTCTCCTCCTGTGAGATCAGCTAAATGGGCCGTGCGTGGTACAGTAGAGCGGTGAGGCGTGAGGTGACCACTTCCTGTCTTTACTTATTACCTACAGTGAGCCCTCTCCTCCTGTGAGATCAGCTAAACGGCCGTGTGTGGTACAGTAGAGCAGTCGAGGCGTGAGGTGACCACTTCCTGTCTTTACTTATTACCTACAGTGAGCCCTCTCCTCCTGTGAGATCAGCTAAACGGGCCGTGTGTGGTACAGTAGAGCGGTCGAGGCGTGAGGTGACCACTTCCTCTCTCATTAGTGCGGTCTATGGGAAGAGACGCTGAGCCTTGCGGAGTGAGGAGTGGGAGGCAACAGACTACCCAGAGGGCTGTGTATCAGTGTCTGAGATCACCACCATCTCCTCAATTGGCTTCTTGTTCTCTTCCTCTCTGTCCGTCTCTCTTCCTCTCTGTCGGATAAAATAAGCCAATTTTCCACTCCCACTCTGGGATTAGTGGTAATTTCCTCTTGAAAACAGATGAATAGGGAAAGAAGGGAGGAAGGAAGGCCAGGGGTGGAACGAAGCTGCTGGCAGCTGGGAGGGATAGTGCAGAGTTGCCAGTGCTTTTGTCTCCATTCAGTACTATGTTCTACCGGCTGTACTTATTTTTCTCCAAGAAATCAGATTCTTCTTCATGAATAACTTCTCAAAAAGACTTTTATTTGAAACCATGGACCACTGGTGCTGAAGGAAGTCATGTACAGTTACCACTGTTGCATTCTTTTCAAAGCACTTTGAGTTCAGTAGATGCTTGCACTTCAGACTGCAGTGGAAAATGAGGGATCTATAGTCGCTCTTGGTATTAAAGGTGTTCTTTATGCTCTCCTGCTGATCAGACCAACGGCCGTATCGACTCCATTCATCATTATACATGAATCCATTTCTACCCCTCTTCTACACTTCATTACTCATCAGATATTCCAGTCCATATCCAAAGTGCCTCTTAGCCATGCTCCTTCTGGACTGCTTTGAAGTGAGTAGCAAGTTCTCAGGAAATGCCAGCCAAATCTCACAATGAGAGTCTGCCTTGATACGTGACAGCATTACACAGCATTCTGAAATCAGCACTGTAGCCTTAGCAGGAAGCAGAGAGACGGAGGAGGAAACTGGATGTCAACAGCTCTCTTGAGGTTCGGAGGGGAATGAGAATCAAAAAAGAACTCATCTTCAAAATGCAGAGCTCTAAACAGGTGTTTGTTTCATTAAAAGTTTTAAACATGACAAACATTCACATAATAAAACTTGTGGTGGCTGCCACCACACAAAACAAGCGTTACAAGTGTTAAGAAAGTTACTACACACATAAACAAACAGTGCAGCATCAAGATAAATGTCAATGTCCACTCACCGTTCAACCTATCTAACCTTACCTTTCTTTACATTTTAACTTTAACCTAACTTTGACCTTTCTGTCTTTGAGCCTCAGTGTGCTGCTCCACCTTCCTACCAGATATCAGACTTGGAGTCGTAACCGTGGTGGTTCAGGACTTCAGGGCTCATGTAGTAAGGCGTGCCCGTGAAGGTGGTGGCCAGGTCACATGACCCCATCAGCAGACAGGACACCCCGAAATCACCTGAACGGAGGAAGAACAACACTTATAATAATCATATATTATATTTGTAGAGTGCAATTTGCATAAGGTAGGAAACAAAACAAAGAACAATAAACAGCAACAATACATGACCTAATAATGCTAAACCTAGACTTTAAGCAGATTAATTGATCAAGCATTATGTGGTGATTATTTCCAAACTGGAACCTGTTCCTATTTCCTGTGCCCTCATTGATCCCATCTGAAAGGACCAGGGGGATGGGTGTGAGCACTATGCAGAAGGACAATAAAAAGGCTGAAAGAAGTGTCCTTCATATTGTTTTCACCTATCCAGTCCTCTTTCAAGTGACAAGGATGAGTCATCATAGGAAGAGGAAAGAAAGACAGTATTCTGTTTGGAATTGAACCATTAGCACATTAAAGTAGACCGTTTTCTGTTTGGAATTGAACCATTAGCACATTAAAGTAGACAGTTTTCTGTTTGGAATTGAACCATTAGCACATTAAAGTAGACAGTTTTCTGTTTGGAATTGAAACATTAGCACATTAAAGTAGACAGTTTTCTGTTTGGAATTGAACCATTAGCACATTAAAGTAAACAGTTTTCTGTTTGGAATTGAACCATTAGCACATTAAAGTAGACAGTTTTCTGTTTGGAATTGAACCATTAGCACATTAAAGTAGACAGTTTTCTGCTTTGGAATTGAACCATCAGCACATTAAAGTAGACAGTTTTCTGTTTGGAATTGAACCATTAGCACATTAAAGTAGACAGTTTTCTGTTTGGAATTGAACCATTAGCACATTAAAGTAGACAGTTTTCTGCTTTGGAATTGAACCATTAGCACATTAAAGTAGACAGTTTTCTGTTTGGAATTGAACCATTAGCACATTTTCCATTTGGAATTGAACCATTAGCACATTAAAGTGCATGCCCTTATTATGTTCTTGTCAAGTGTCAATGTGCAGCGGGTAGGAAGGAGTCAGGCGCAGGACACAGAACTGAGTAAATAACGTACTTTACTCGAATAAACAACAAAATAAATTCCACGCAGGGAAAATACTCCAGCTCACAGATAATAGCGAACACTTCACAACGAACAAACACGCACAAAACCATGTGGGAACCAGAGGGTTAAATAGGGAAATAAATAATAATGTAATGGAAATCAGGGGTGTACAATAAAGACAAAACAAATGGGCAATGAAATATAGATCGGTAGTGGCTAGAAAACTGGTGACGTCGACCACCGAACGCCGCCCGAACAAGGAGAGGCACCAACTTCGGCGGAAGTCGTGACAGTTCTATTGTCTTAATTTGTTAAAGTGAATTACATATTTGATCTAAATCTTGTAAGCAAACAATGGTGTGCTGTGTATAAACTGTGTGCTGTGTATAAACTGTGTGCTGTGTATAAACTGTGTGTACTTTCAACAGTTTTGTATTCATGTAAGGGGTGCGTAATCGGTGGCAGGGAAGTCAGACGCACGAGAGCAGAACTTAGTAATAGCCGGAGCAGTTTAATAGTAAAACCCACGGCATAAAAATAACAAGTATATTGGGTACAAAACCCGTCGCGCACCAAACAGCACGTGCACAAGCACTTACAATAAACAATCCCACACAAAGACATGGGGGGAACAGAGGGTTAAATACACAACAAATGATTGAGGGAATTGAAACCAGGTGTGAGGAAAAACAAGACAAAACACATGGAAAATGAAAAGTGGATCGATGATGGCTAGAAGACTGGCAACGCTGACCACCGAGCGCCGCCCAAACAAGGAGAGGACCCGACTTCGGCGGAAGTCGTGACAATTCATCCATTACCTTTGTAGATAATTGTATGCCGCAGACATATGGAGAGAGCCTTAGAATTTAACAGGAGTGACACAGCCTCCCTGCATTTTTAAGGACTAGCAAAGATTTCAAACAAACAAAAAAACTCCCATGGGCCCCTGCTGCATTGGAACTCACCGATTTTAACTATGTTCCTTTTCAGGAAGATATTTTTGGCCTTCAGATCTCTATGGAGGATGCGCCTGGGACGGAGGAGGCAGGACAAACAGACATCAGCAGACAGGCAGGAGTTTAATAAAGAAATAAACCTTGCACAATGCAATCATGATACTTTGAAGTCCAAAATATATCCTTGTTTAGATCCCTGTGGTTCTTAGACCTCCCCTTTATGTACTCTTAATTTTTGACAAATGGAGTCTTGGACTTTAAAAGTATAAATACAGTATGAACCTGTTATGGATGTAGTGGAGTCCAAGCAGTAGCTGGATCAGCCAATCAGTGACCTGGGTCTCAGGCAAGCTCTGCCCTGCTTCTCTCACTTCCTCCAGATGACAGTCCAAGTCCCTGTCCTAGAGCAAAGAGTATTATAGCAACAGACTCAGATATTCATACAGATACCCACATCACAATAAATGTATGCAAGCGTACACAGGCGCGTACACAGGCGCATGCACGCACACACCCACCAACACACTATTGTGGATACACATTGTGGAAAACCTTTTACAAAATACCCATTCCGATACGTCCATAAGTTCATTAATTTCCATTCTGGGTGGAACCCAGGTCATTAATTTCCATCAACTCTAACTGTAAGAGCTAAGTGCATCAACACTACGAGAGCTCTGAATCCTCATCTCTATTTTACACTCCAGACAGATTGGTCCTCTGTCAGCTGCCATTGTGACCATTTAACTGTGTGTGAGGATAAGCTGGAATGAGATCTGAGCTAGCTTCATTCTCTCTAATGGGACTTCCAGAGAGAACAGAACAGCACCAGTGAACTTCTTAATGGAACTGTGGGGGTGTGGGACGGGTAATGTCCTCATTGGTTCATTCTGAGAAGCACTGAGTAGGTTATGATGCCCTGACAGTGTGTGTGTGTGTGTGTGTGTGTGTGTGTGTGTGTGTGTGTGTGTGTGTGTGTGTGTGTGTGTGTGTGTGTGTGTGTGTGTGTGTGTGTGTGTGTGTGTGTGTGTGTGTGTGTGTGTGTGTGTGTACATGCCTACGAGCATGCCTGCATGCATCTGAGCTTCTGTGTAGTGGGGAAAAGTCTATTATGTGTGTATATGGGGGGTGATGGAACAACATAAGCTGCATCTGTGTCAGGTAGGGCTGTCCCCGGCTAAAAATGCTTTAAGCGAACTGTTTAATTAAATCATTAAGACACAGAAATGACTAGAGGGAGTCCGACCGCAATTGATTTGATTATGCCTCCTGGATCAGACTTGCTGCGCTGTGTTAAAAAAAGCACCCGTTGTCTCTCTCTCCTCCCTGCTGCAGTGACCACCACAGAACATCAACAGTGTGTATTGTGCTGTCCGTGTTGCTGCAACATAACTACAGCCATTTCTGACTGAAAAGGTATGTTACCGAAATTCCTAATTTGTTTAGGAAAAACACTATTCCCTCAACCCTTGCTCTCTTTACGTGACACATGTAAGCATCACATGCACGTGACTAATAGGGCTTGACCTATAGCATATCATAATCACATCAATAAATTGGTTATAACAAACTCTGAACACCGTAACGCATGACAGCAAAATGGATGCACAGGATGTGACAAACAAACTCGATACGGGAGAATGTTTACTGGTGGCTCAGGAGGTAAAAGGGGAGTTCAGATGTGAGGAATAAATTTGACAAGTTGTGGAAAATACTGGAGATAAAGAAAAAGAAGGTAAGGAGCAAGCACTGCATGCATATTATGTGTGTTAAACAGGTGCTGTTAGATTACAATACAACATTTCTTACCATTTGGAACAATGTAAACAACATAAAATAAATTACAAGCGTAATAGGAGAGTCTATTGTAACAATTTTCTTTTTTTTTCTTTTAAAGCCTTTATTACAGCAAAGACAAAAAACAGTCACATTTTTTCAGAACGCAATTTCCGCAATGGGGGAGTTTAGGCCTATTTATTGGAGTAGCCTATATAAGTGTTGAAATGTAGGCCTAAGGCCTCAGTAAGTTACAGTATTAAGACTAAACAGGAGGCGCTCTTAGGCCTACAGCTCGATGGTGGTTATACAAGGCTGCTATACTAAACCTACTAATGATAATGACATGACTTATTATTATTATAATAATGCTGATCATAATAATAGTAATAATAACAACAAGAAGGAGATCAAGGAAATATAATTTTGGGGACAATTTGGAACAGAGTAAACAACATTAAATAAATGATAAATAATGCCAGAGAGGCTGGTCTAATGAAAAAAAGTGTAAAACCTTTATTACAGCATAGCAAAGATTAAAAACAGACGAATTTGTGGAATTGTTTATCCGACATGTGGTTTGCGTAAGGCTTATTGCTCACAGAATCAGTAGGCTATTAAACAAACAGTCAAACAGACAACAGAAGCAGGATCTGTGTTATTTCTGTAGATATATATGGAAGATTTACAAAGCCAGGCACATTTAACAGTTAGGCTGTTGATTATAGACTTAATTAAGTTGGGGTTTCCTCTCTCCTCACTTTTCTTAGACAAGTAAGGCTGTTTTCTCATCTCCTAACTCCTCTGCTGCCTCGGCCGCATTGTTCTCAACGCCAATATGCTGGTTAACTTTGCTATTATGCACATAGCAACATGGTCTAGGAAAAAATGCAAATTCAACAGCACACTGATGTGTTTCAGAACCTGATGTGTTTCAGGACAGTAACCACTATCCAACGTGGGAGAAAGAGCATTTGTTATAAAATAATATAATTTTGATTTGTGTTGCACCATGGTTCTTACATAATATAACCATACACAATTTCAGTAGCACATCTCTTAAGCTGATGGACTGTGCCATCCCCACGGCCTCCACAATGCATCAGTCCACTCAGACAGGCGCCAATCAGACAGGTGTCATGTACACCATGATATTTTTGAGAAAGACTGGAGGACAGGACCCCTACCTGCTGTAATCTACTGTAGTAGGAGGAAGACTGGAGGACAGGACCCCTACCTGCTGTAATCTACTGTAGTAGGAAAAAGACTGGAGGACAGGACCCCTACCTGCTGTAATCTACAGTAGTAGGAGAAAGACTGGAGTACAGTACCTCTACCTGCTGTAATCTACAGTAGTAGGAGAAAGACTGGAGTACAGTACCCCTACCTGCTGTAATCTAGGGGGGGGTCCTCCACATGTATCGATCACATTTTTACTAATACTGTAGAACTTTGTTCTAGAGCTGTATCCGTACCCATTGGATGCAGTGATCACAATATAGTGGTTATATCCAGGAAAGCCACAGTTCCAACAGCTGTCCTTAAAATAAGGTATAAGAGATCATACAAAATATTTTGCTGTGACTCTTTTGTGATTGATGTAAAAAAAAATTGTTGGTCTGATGTGATTAATAAAGAGCATCCAGACGCTGCACCTGATTAATTTCTTAAATTGCTTCTTCCAATTATTGATAAACATGCACCTGTTAAGGAACTGACTGTTAGAACTGTTAAGGCTCCATGGATTGACGAGAACTTGAAAAACTGCATGGTTGAAAGAGATGGGGCAAAAGGAGTGGTTAAATAAGTCTGGCTGCTCATCTGACTTACTGCAAATTGAGAAATGATGTGACTAAACTCAACTAAAAGAAGAAGAAACTGTATTAGGAAGCAAGATCAATGATATAAAGAATGACGGAAAAAAAACTTTGGAGTACTTTAAATGAAATTATGGGCAGAAAGACAAATTCAACTCCATCTTTCATCGAATCAGATGGCTTATTCATCACAAAACCATTTGATGTTGCCAACTATTTTAATGATTACTTCATTGGCAAAGTGGGCAAACTTAGGAAGGAAATGCCAACAACGAACCGTGAGCCATCGTACTCATGTATAAAAAAAAAAAATAATGAAAGAAAAGCATTGCTTACCGCCACAATAGGTCCACAGACAACGCAATCGCAATCACACTGCACACTGCCCTAACCCATCTGGACAAGAGGAATACCTATGTAAGAATGCTGTTCATCGACTACAGCTCAGCATTTAACACCATAGTACCCTCCAAACTCGTCATCAAGCTCGAGACCCTGGGTCTCGACCCCGCCCTGTGCAACTGGGTCCTGGATTTCCTGACGGGCCGCCCCCAGGTGGCAACATCTCCACCCTGCTGATCCTCAACACTGAGGCCCCACAAGGGTGCGTTCTCAGCCCTCTCCTGTACTCCCTGTTCACCCATGACTGCGTGGCCATGCACGACTCCAACTCAATCATCAGGTTTGCAGACGACACTACAGTGGTAGGCTTGATTACCAACAACGACGAGATGGCCTACAGGGAGGAGGTGAGGGCCCTCGGAGTGTGGTGTCAGGAAAATAACCTCACACTCAATGTCAACAAAACAAAGGAGATGATTGTGGACTTCAGGAAACAGCAGAGGGAGCAGCCCCCTATCCACATCGACGGGACAGTAGTGGAGAAGGTGGAAAGTTTTAAATTCCTCTGGGGGACACATCACAGACAAACTGAAATGGTCCACCCACACAGACAGCGTGGTGAAGAAGGCGCAACCGCGCCTCCGGGGGCAAACTACCTGCCCTCCAGGACACCTACACCACCGAATGTCACAGGAAGGACAAAAAGATCATCAAGGACAACAACCACCCGAGCCACTGCCTGTTCACACCCGCTATCATCCAGAAGGCGAGGTCAGTACAGGTGCATCAAAGCGGGGATCGAGAGACTGAAACAGGTTCTATCTCAAGGCCATCAGACTGTTAAACAGCCATCAGTAACATTGAGTGGCTGCTGCCAACATACTGACTCATCTCTAGCCACTTTAATAATGTAAAAATGTATGTAATAAGTGTATCACTAGCCACTTTAAACAATGCCACTTTATATAATGTTTACATACCCTACATTACTCATCTCATATGTATATACTGTACAATATACCATCTACTGCATCTTGCCTATGCAGTTCGGCCATCGCTCATTCATATATTTTTATGTACATATTCTTATTCATTCCTTTACACTTCTGTGTATAAGGTAGTTGTTAGATATTACTGCATGGTCGGAACTAGAATCACAAGCATTTCGCTACACTCGCATTAACATCTGCTAACCATGTGTATGTGACAAATAAAATTTGATTTGATTTGATTTATCTGTCATATCTTTAATCTGAGCCTAGAGGAAAGTCCTTGTCCTCAGGCCTGGAGGGAAGCCAAAGTAATTCCGCTACCCAAAAGTTTGTAAAGCTGCCTTTACTGGTTCTAACAGCAGACCTATAAGCTTGCTGCCAGCTCTTAGCAAACTGTTGGAAAAAATTGTGTTTGAACAAATACAATGTTATTTCTCTGTAAACAAATTAACAACAGACTTTCAGCATGCTTATAGAGAAGGGCACTCAACATGTACTGCACTAACCCAAATGACTGATGATTGGTTGAGATTTGAGGAGAAACTGACTGCATCACTTCTTCTTTTTATAAGAAACATTGATGTGTTGAAAATCCCAAATTGTTTGAATTGTCAATTTACACACAGCTCTGACACACAGACTTACCCCACAAGACATGCCACTAGGGGTCTTTTCACAGTCCCCAAATCCAGAACAAATTCAAGAAAGCGTACGGTATTATATAGAGCCATTATTGCATGGAACTCTGTTCCATCTCATATTGCTCAAATAAACAGTAAGCCTGGTTTCAAAAAACAGATAAAGCAACACCTCACGGCACAACGCCTCTCCCCTATTTGACCTGCATTGATATGTAGTCCCAGTGTGCCTTTTTTTTTTAAGTATGTAGTTCTGTCCTTGAGCTGTTCTTGTCTACAGTCGTGGCCAAAAGTTTTGAGAATAACACAAGTATTAATTTTCACAAAGTCTGCTGCCTCAGTTTGCATGATGGCAATTTGCAAATACTCTTGAATGTTATGAAGAGTGATCAGATGAATTGCAATTAATTGCCAAGTCTCTCTTTGCCATGCAAATTAACTGAATCCCCCAAAAACATTTCCACTGCATTTCAGCCCTGCCACAAAAGGACCAGCTGACATCATGTCAGTGATTCTCTCGTTAACACAGGTGTGAATGTTGACGAGGACACGGCTGGAGATCACTCTGTCATGCTGATTGAGTTCGAATAAAAGACTGGAAGCTTCAAAAGGAGGGTGGTGCTTGGAATCATTGTTTTCCTCTGTCGACCATGGTTACCTGCAAGGAAACACGTGCCGTCATCATTGCTTTGCACAAAAAGGGCTTCACAGGCAAGGATATTGCTGCCAGTAAGATTGCACCTAAATCAACCATTTAACGGATCATTTAGAACTTCAAGGAGAGTGGTTCAATTGTTGTGAAGAAGGCTTCAGGGTAACCAAGAAAGTCCAGCAAGCGCCAGGACCGTCTCCTAAAGTTGATTCAGCTGCGGGATCGGGGTACCACCAGTACAGAGCTTGCTCAGGAATGGCAGCAGGCAGGTGTGAGTGCATCTGCACGCACAGTGATGCGAAGACTTTTGGAGGATGGCCTGGTGTCAAGAAGGGCAGCAAAGAAGCCACTTCTCTCCAGGAAAAACATCAGGGACAGACTGATATTCTGCAAAAGGTACAGGGGTTGGACTGCTCAGGACTGGGGTAAAGTCATTTTCTCTGATGAATCCCCTTTCCGATTGTTTGGGGAATCCGGCAAAAAGCTTGTCCGGAGAAGACAAGGTGAGCGCTACCATCAGTCCTGTGTCTTGCCAACAGTAAAGCATCCTGAGACCATTCATGTGTGGGGTTGCTTCTCAGCCAAGGGAGTGGGCTCACTCACAATTTTGCCTAAGAACACAGCCATGAATAAAGAATGGTACCAACACATCCTCCGAGAGCAACTTCTCCCAACCATCCAGGAACAATTTGGTGACGTGACAAACAATGCCTTTTCCAGCATGATAGAGCACCTTGCCATAAGGCAAAAGTGATAACTAAGTGGCTCGGGGAACAAAACATCGATATTTTGGGTCCATGGCCAGGAAACTCCCCAGACCTTAATCCCATTGAGAACGTGTGGTCAATCCTCAAGAGGCGGGTGGACAAACAAAAACCCACAAATTCTGACAAACTCCAAGCATTTATTATGCAAGAATGGGCTGCCATCCGTCAGGATGTGGCCCAGAGGTTAATTTGCAGCATGCCAGGGCGGATTGCAGAGGTCTTGAAAAAGAAGGGTCAAAACAGCAAATATTGACTCTTTGCATCAACTTCATGTAATTGTCAATAAAAGCCTTTGACACTTATGAAATGCTTGTAATTATACTTCAGTATTCCATAGTAACATCTGACAAAAATATCTAAAGACACTGAAGCAGCAAACTTTGTGGAAATTAATATTTGTGTCATTCTCAAAACTTTTGGCCACGACTGTATTAATGTTTTGTATTATGTCATGTTTCATCTTTTGTGTGGACCCCAGGACATTTACATTTACATTTAAGTCATTTAGCAGACGCTCTTATCCAGAGCGACTTACAAGTACATACATTCATACTTTTTTTTGTACTGGCCCCCCGTGGGAATCGAACCCACAACCCTGGCGTTGCAAGCGCCATGCTCTACCAACTGAGCCACACGGGACTACAGGACGAGTAGTTGCTGCTTTTGCAACAGCTAATGGGGATCCTAATAAAATACCAAATACCAAATCTAGTAGGAGAAAGACTGGAGAACAGGACCCCTACCTGCTGTACTCTACTGTAGGAGGAGAAAGACTGGAGGACAGGGCCCTACAGCTGTAATCTAGTAGGAGAAAGACTGGAGGACAGGACCCCTACAGCTGTAATCTAGTAGGAGAAAGACTGGAGGACAGGACCCCTACCTGCTGTAATCTAGTAAGAGAAAGACTGGAGAACAGGACCCCTACCTGCTGTAATCTAGTAGGAGAAAGACTGGAGGACAGGACCCCTACCTGCTGTAATCTAGTAAGAGAAAGACTGGAGAACAGGACCCCTACCTGCTGTAATCTAGTAAGAGAAAGACTGGAGAACAGGACCCCTACCTGCTGTAATCTAGTAGGAGAAAGACTGGAGGACAGGACCCCTACCTGCTGTAATCTATACAGCAAACACTTTGACAAGATGAAAAGAAAAACGGAGAGAGAGCGAGAGCGAGAGAAGGGGGGCGGAGAAGGAGGGAGCACAGATCAATCACTTGTTCCATGCTCTGACACTTCAGACATTCCCCCGCGACCTCTCTCTAGCTTGGAACACCTAGAGGGCTACAGTTTGAAAAGAGGTGTGCTGCTCTGGTGCAGAGAACCACAGTGACCATGTAATCATGTTAGCGCTGTATGGAGTGATTCCAAGCCATGGTGTTATATAAGAAAATCACGAAGCCATGACTTTATAACATGATAAGTGCATGACAGGATCAAAACAACCATATACACATGTAGGATCTTAATTTGAGCCAGTTTGCTACAGCAGGAACATAATCCTGCAACAACATGATTATAATACATGGACATTTTTGTAGGGGTTGATACATTTTTCATAAAGGAAAATCAAGTATGACATTTCAAAGGGGAAATTACAAACTTCAGAAGTATTTTTAAAAACACACTACACATTTTACATGTCCTGGAAAGTTCTCCTGCAACATGGTGATCAAATTAAGATCATACATCTGTGGTCTTCTATAGTCCCATTTTAATGCTGTGATAATGCAGTATTGAATAAGGTGTGTGTAGACGATTCTGTACATTTGTTGTACCTTGAATAACAATGACATGCTATGTTGAAATATACACTGAGTATACCAAACATTAGGAACACCTTCCTAATATTGAGTTGCACCCATCCCACCCCCCACCAGGCACCTACTACCATACCCCGTTTAAAGACACTTAAATATTTTCTTGCCCATTCACCGCCTGAATTGCACAAATAGACAATCCATGTCTCAATTGTCTCAAAGCGTAACAATTTAACCTGCCTCCTCCCCTTCATCAACACTGATTGAAGTGGATTTAACAAGTGACATCAACAAGGGATCATAGCTTTCACCTGGATTCACCTGGTCAGTCTATGTTATGGAAAGAGCAGGTGTTAAGGATTGGACCCTTTTTTCAAATTTCGCCTAAAATGACATACCCAAATCTAACTCCCTGTAGCTCATGACCTGAAGCAAGCACAGTTGACGTCGGAAGGTTACATACACCTTAGCCAAATACATTTAAACTCAGTTTTTCACAATTCCTGACATTTAATCCTAGTAAAAATTCCCTGTCTTAGGTCAGTTAGGATCACCACTATATTTTAAATATTTGAAATGTCAGAATAATAGTAGAGGGAATTATTTATTTCCGCTTTTATTTCTTTCATCACATTCCCAGTGGGTCAGAAGTTTACATACACTCAATTAGTATTTGGTAGCATTGTCTTTAAATTGTTTAACTTGGGTCAAACGTTTCGGGTAGCCTTCCACAAGCTTCCCACAATAAGTTGGGTGAATTTTGGCCCATTCCTCCTGACAGAGCTGGTGTAACTGAGTCAGGATTGTAGGCCTCCTTGCTCGCACATGCTTTTTCAGTTCTGCCCACAAATTTTCTATAGGATTGAGGTCAGGGCTTTGTGATGGCCACTCCAATACTTTGACTTTGTTGTCCTTAAGCCATTTTGCCACAACTTTGGAAGTATGCTTGGTGTTATTGTCCATTTGGAAGACCCATTTGCGACCAAGCTTTAACTTCCTGACTGATGTCTCGAGATGTTGCTTCAATATATCCACGTAATTTTCCTTCCTCATGAAGCCATCTATTTTGTGAAGTGCACCAGTCCCTCCTGCAGCAAAGCACCCCCACAACATGATGCTGCCACCCCCGTGCTTCACGGTTGGGATAATGTTCTTCGGCTTGCAAGCCTCCCCCTTTTTCCTCCAAACATAACGATGGTCATTATGGTCAAACAGTTCTAATTTTGTTTCATCAGACCAGAGGACATTTCTCCAAAAAGTACGATCTTTGTCCCCATGTGCAGTTGCAAACCATAGTCTGGATTTTTTATGGCGGTTTTGGAGCAGTGGCTTCTTCCTTGCTGAGCGGCCTTTCAGGTTACGTCGATATAGGACTCGTTTAACTGTGGATATAGATCATTTTGTACCTGTTTCCTCCAGCATCTTCACAAGGTCCTTTGCTGTTGTTCTGGGATTGATTTGCACTTTTCACACCAAAGTGCGTTCATCTCTAGGAGACAGAACGCGTCTACTTCCTGAGCGGTATGACGGCTGCGTGATCCCATGGTGTTTATACTTGCGTACTATTGTTTGTACAGATGAACGTGGTACCTTCAGGCGATTGGAAATTGCTCCCAAGGTTGAACCAGACTTGAGGAGGTCTACAATTATTTTTCTGAGGTCTTGGCTGATTTCTTTTGATTTTCCCATGATGTCAAGCAAAGAGGCACTGAGTTTGAAGGTAGGCCTTGAAATACATTCACAGGTACACCTCCAATTGACTCAAATGGTGTCAATTAGCCTATCAGAACTTCTAAAGCCATGACATCATTTTCTGGAATTTTCCACCCTGTTTAAAGGCACAGTCAACTTAGTGTATGTAAACTTCTGACCCACTGGAATTGTGATCAAATTAATTATAAGTGAAATAATCTGTCTGTAAACAATTGTTGGAAAAATTACTTGCGTCATGCACAAAGTAGATGTCCTAACCGACTTGCCAAAACTATAGTTTGTTAACAAGAAATTTGTGGAGTGGTTGAAAAACAAGTTTTAATGACTCTAACCTAAGTGTATGTAAACTTCCGACTTCAAATGTATATGCATATTCTTGATACCATTTGAAAGGAAACACTTTGAAGTTTATGGAACTGTGTAATGAATGATGGAGAATATAATTAGATCTGGTAAAAGATAATACAAAGAAAAAACATGTTTTTTTAGTTTTTTTGTACCATCATCTTTGAAATGCAAGAGAAAGGCCATAATGTATTATTCCAGCCCAGGCACAATTTAGATTTTTTCCACTTAGATGGCAGCAGTGTATGTGCAAAGTTTTAGACGGATCCAATGAACCATTGCATTCTGTTAAAAATGTTGTATCAAGACTGCCCAAATGTGCCTAATTGGTTTATTAATAACTTTTCAAGTTCATAACTGTGCACTCTCCTCAAACAATAGCAAGGTAGCTACTGTAAATTGGTCAGTGCAGTTCGATTAACAAGAATTTAAGCTTTCTGCCAATATCAGATATGTCTATGTCCTGGGAAATGGTCTTGTTACTTACAACCTCATGCTAATCACATTAGCCTACGTTAGCTCAACCGTACCGAGGGGGACCCACCAATCCTGTAAAGGTTAATGTTTTGTATAGTGTTTGTTGTCTTATTTTCATGAATTACTTTTCAGTGAAACCAAGTTTCTACTTCTAACTTTTCCCATTTTTAAACCTGACTATTAACAGCTGGGGGAAATAGGCTAGCCCTGGTAGACAGCTAGCAACGGACCATAGAAAGATGAAGGCTCTGTGTTGGACTGTTTTTTAAATGTATTTTTAATCTTCTGGAGAGAGTGGGAAAATATAATAATATTGGTAAAATAGCTGTTGGCCATTACTGTATAACACCAGGCTCTGAATATATGAGAAACAACCTGGGGTGAAATATAGGTTAAGAGACCAAGCTACGCTTTAAACCACCACAGTCAGGACCATAAATCCACCACAGGTTTCTGACAGAAAATAACAACTGAGAATGCAGTGGCAAGGTACACACGATCCCTGCCCAAGGTCAAACGAGGAAACTGAAAACGGACCGATGGCGGAGAATATTTCCTCACTGCATGGTTGATGCCCTGACCTGATGCCAGTCCAGCTGACAGAGGGAACTCGAGAGTGAATGCATTATTCAAGGTTGTGGATGAGAATGCAACAGCACAAAAGATTCCAAGAGATCTGGAGACATGCCAGGTTTACAAAACATTAAATTAACAACAGAAATAATTAGAGAATTCATAGAGGTTTCAAAAAAACTCACTAAAATCATTTATGTTCTTTCAGGGGCCAGTTCACGATTTGAAATGCCCTCATAAAAAATAAACAGCACTTTATCAACACGTATTTGACTTAGGCCATGATTCAATCAGATCGCCCCTTTTCAGCTATGCACCTTTTAAAGGCAAAGATCTAGGCCTTAAGTGCAAAGGAATGGATATTTGTGTCCAGTCCTACCTCACAGTACTCAGTGATAATGCAGAAGGAGTCTCTATGCAGAAAGCTGCTGTAGAAAGTGATGATGGCTGGGTGGTGGAGCTGGGACAGGAGCTGAGCCTCTTGGGATGCCTGGACCGTCTCGTTAGGATGCAGGTCCCCCAGAGGGATCTCCTTCAGCACCTTACTAGGGATCAAAGGTCAGAGGGCAGAGGAGAGAGAAAGGTCATAGTAAGGGGTTTTTCCAAAATGGGCAACACATGTACGTAGTAGCAAGTTCTTTTTATTTTTTATTTAACCAAGCAAGTCAGTTAAGAACAAATTCTTATTTAAAATGACAGCCTAGGAACAGTGGGTTAAAAACTTCTTATGGCTGAAGGGGCAGTATTGAGTAGCTTGGATGAAAGGTGCCCATTTCAAACGGCCTACTCCTAAGTCATAGTTCCTAATATTTGCATATTATTATTAGTATTGGATAGAAAACCCTCTAACGTTTCTAAAACTGTTTGAATTATGTCTGTGAGATTAACAGAACTCATATTGGCAGGCAAATTCCTGAGTTGAAATCAAAACAGGAAGTCAGAAATCTGAGCTTGTCTGTATTCACCAGAGTCCCTTAAGAAATCCAATTGAGTTATGAATGATGTTGCACTGCCTAGGGGTTCCACTAGATGTCAACCATCAATAGAAATTCCAATGAGACTTCTATGATGTTATGGGAGAGAATGAGAGCAGAATCAGTCAGGTGTCCATCAAGCAGCCATTTCCTGAACATGCTTTTTCTTCATGCAAGACACTGACGTTCCATTGCTCACGCAGACAAGAACGAATACTCCGGTTGGAACTTTATTGAAGCTATATGTTAAAAACATCCTAATGATTGATTCAGTACTTAGTTTGAAATGTTTCTTCGACCGGTAATATCACATTTTTAAGTTTTTGTCCGATATAACGCTGACCAGAATTAGCGTTTGGATATGTAAACCAGACGCGCTAACAAAAGAAGGTATGTGGACATAAATAACGGATTTTTTCAAACAAAACAAACATTTATTGTGGACCTGGGATTCCAGGTGTGCTTTCTGATCTAGATCATCAAAGGTAATGGAATATTTATCATGTATTTTATTGTTTATAGTGACGCCATCTTTGCAGTTGTGGTATGCTACTTTTGAGCGCCGTCTGGACAGGATGTCAGGGTCTTTGGTCATTACAGAGGGACAGGACAGGATGTCTGGGTCTTTGGTCATTACAGAGGGACAGGACAGGATGTCTGGGTCTTTGGTCAGTACAGAGGGACAGGACAGGATGTCTGGGTCTTTGGTCAGTACAGAGGGACAGGACAGTAATCTGGAGATGTGTTGAGTTGTGTTTGAAGGACAGGGGAGGGACCCTGTGGGAAGGACTCAGCACAAGGAAAGGATGCCATTGTTGTTATTCTCCTAACTGGACACATTAGCCTGTTGTCCAAGATTGTCCTTCAAGTGGAAAAACATCCACCTCACAGTGGTGGGTACATGTAATCTTGCTGCAGGAATTAACAAATGTAAAACAAGTTCCATGTACTTCTCATCAAACCCCCCAAAAAGGAACAACAAAAATATATATTTTCTCAAACATTGAAAGTGTGGTAAATAAAACCTGCACTGTGGGAAAAAATGCCATCATCCCCTCATAGAGACATTTGCATCAAGTGTCTTTGGACATTTCAAAAACGACTCTTATTAACTTAACCTAGTCTTGCCGGTCATATGACCTAAAAAAAAGAAATACAGTTTTGTAGCAGATGAACAATAATCCTTTTCACATTGCGGGTTTGCTTGAATCCCAGCATAGGTCTGTACTCAAATCCAGGGGGATACATGGTAATGAGCCTGAGACTCGGAGAGCAGCTGTTTTTTCAAGTGTTCTCCTCCTCTCTACCTCTCCTCCTCTCCTCTTCTCTACCTCTCTACCTCTCCGCCTCTCCTCCTCTCCTCCACTCTACGTCTCCTTCCCCTCTTCCTTTCCTCCCCCTCTACCTCTCCTCCTCTCTACCTCTCCTCCTCTCTACCTCTCCTCCTGTCCTCCTCTCTACCTCTCCTCCTCTCTACCTCTCCTCCTCTCTACCTCTCTACCGCTCCTCCTCTCTACCTCTCCTTCCCCTCTTCCTTTCCTCCCCCTCTACCTCTCCTCCTCTCTTCTGCTCCTCCTCTCTACCTCTCCTCCTGTCCTCCTCTCTACCTCTCCTCCTCTCTACCTCTCCTCCTCTCTACCGCTCCTCCTCTCTACCTCTCCTCCTCTCTACCTCTCCTCCTCTCTACCTCTCCTCCTCTCTACCGCTCCTCCTCTCTACCTCTCTACCGCTCCTCCTCTCTACCGCTCCTCCTCTCTACCTCTCCTCCTCTCTACCTCTCCTCCTCTCTACCTCTCCTCCCCCTCTACCTCTCCTCCTCTCTTCCTCTCCTCCTCTCTACCTCTCTACCTCTCCTCCTCTCTACCTCTCCTCCTCTCTACCGCTCCTCCTCTCTACCGCTCCTCCTCTCTACCTCTCCTCCTCTCTACCTCTCCTCCTCTCTACCTCTCCTCCTCTCTACCTCTCCTCCTCTTCTACCTCTCCTCCTCTCTACCTCTCCTCCCCCTCTACCTTTCCTCCCCCTCTACCTCTCCTCCTCCTCTCTCCTCCTCTCTACCTCTCCTCCTCCCTCCTCCTCTACCTCTCCTCCTCTCTACCTCTCCTCCTCTCTACCTCTCCCTCCTCTCTACCTCTCCTCCCTCTCCTCCTCTCTACCTCTCCTACCCTCCTCCTCTCTACCCCCTTCCTCCTCTCTACCTCTCCTCCTCTCTACCTCTCCTCCTCCTCTCCTCCTCTCTAACCGCTCCTCCTCTCTATCCTCTCCTTCCCCTCTTCCTTTCCTCCCCTCTCCTCTCCCTCCTCTCTTCCCACTCCTCCTCTCTACCCTCTCCTCCTTCCTCCTCTCTACCTCTCCTCCTCTCTTACCTCTCCTCCTCTCTACTACCGCTCCTCCTCTCTACCGCTCCTCCTCTCTACCTCTCCTCCTTCCTCCCTCTCTCTCTCCTCCTCTCTACCCCTCTCCTCCTCTCTACCTCTCCTCCTCTCCTCCTCTCTACCCTCTTTCTCCTCCTCTCTACTCTCCTTCCCCTCTCCTTTCCTCCCCCTCTACCTCTCCTCCTCTCTCCCCTCCCCCTCTTACCTCTCTCTCCTCTCTACCTCTCCTCCTCTCTACCCCCCCCCCCCTCCTCTCTCTCTCTCCCTCCTCCCTCTCTACTCTCCTCCTCTCTACCTCCTCCCCCTCTACCTCTCCTCCTTTCTACCTCTCCTCCCCCTCTACCTTTCCTCCCCCTCTACCTTCCTCCCCTCTACTCTCCTCCCTCCTCTTCTCCTCTCCTCCTCTCCTCCTCTCTACTCTCCTCCTCTCACCTCTCCTCCTCTCTACCTCTCCTCCTCTCTACCTCTCCTCCTCTCCTCCTCTCTACCCCTCTACCGCTCCTCCTCTCTACCGCTCCTCCTCTCTACCTCTCCTCCTCTCTACCTCTCCTCCTCTCCTCCTCTCTACCGCTCCTCCTCTCTACCTCTCCTTCCCCTCTTCCTTTCCTCCCCCTCTACCTCTCCTCCTCCTCTTCCACTCCTCCTCTCTACCTCTCCTCCTGTCCTCCTCTCTACCTCTCCTCCTCTCTACCTCTCCTCCTCTCTACCCCGCTCCTCCTCTCTACCGCTCCTCCTCTCTACCTCTCCTCCTGTCCTCCTCTCTACCTCTCCTCCTCTCTACCTCTCCTCCTCTCTACCTCTCCTCCTCTCCTCCTCTCTACCGCTCCTCCTCTCTACCTCTCCTTCCCCTCTTCCTTTCCTCCCCCTCTACCTCTCCTCCTCTCGTCCCCTCCCCCTCTGTACCTCTCCTCCTCTCTACCTCTCCTCCTCTCTACCTCTCCTCCTCTCTACCGCTCCTCCTCTCTACCTCTCCTCCTCTCTACCTCTCCTCCTCTCTACCTCTCCTCCTGTCCTCCTCTCTACCTCTCCTCCTCTCTACCTCTCCTCCTCTCTACCTCTCTCCTCTCTACCTCTACTCCTCTCTACCTCTCCTCCCCCTCTACCTCTCCTCCCCCTCTACCTCTCCTCCCCCTCTACCTCTCCTCCCCCTCTACCTCTCCTCCTCTCTACCGCTCCTCCTCTCTACCTCTCCTCCTCTCCTCCTCTCTACGTCTCCTCCTCTCTACCTTTACTCCTCTCTACCTCTCCTCCTCTCTACCTCTCCTCCCCCTCTACCTCTCCTCCTTTCTACCTCTCCTCCCCCTCTACCTTTCCTCCCCCTCTACCTTTCCTCCCCCTCTACCTCTCCTCCTCTCCTCCTCTCTACCTCTCCTCCTCTCCTCCTCTCTACGTCTCCTCCTCTCTACCTCTCCTCCTCTCTACCTCTCCTCCTCTCTACCTCTCCTCCTCTCCTCCTCTCTACCCCTCTACCTCTCCTCCTCTCTACCGCTCCTCCTCTTTACCTCTCCTCCTCTCTACCTCTCCTCCTCTCCTCTCTCTACACCGCTCCTCCTCTCTACCTCTCCTTCCCCTCTTCCTTTCCTCCCCCTCTACCTCTCCTCCTCTCTTCCACTCCTCCTCTCTACCTCTCCTCCTGTCCTCCTCTCTACCTCTCCTCCTCTCTACCTCTCCTCCTCTCTACCGCTCCTCCTCTCTACCTCTCCTCCTCTCTACCTCTCCTCCTCTCTACCGCTCCTCCTCTCTACCTCTCCTCCTGTCCTCCTCTCTACCTCTCCTCCTCTCTACCTCTCCTCCTCTCTACCTCTCCTCCTCTCTACCTCTCCTCCTCTCTACCTCTCTACCGCTCCTCCTCTCTACCTCTCCTTCCCCTCTTCCTTTCCTCCCCCTCTACCTCTCCTCCTCTCTTCCCCTCCCCCTCTCTACCTCTCCTCCTGTCCTACTCTGTACCTCTCCTCCTCTCTACCTCTCCTCCTCTCTACCTCTCCTCCTCTCTACCGCTCCTCCTCTCTACCTCTCCTCCTCTCTACCTCTCCTCCTCTCTACCTCTCCTCCTGTCCTCCTCTCTACCTCTCCTCCTCTCTACCTCTCCTCCTCTCTACCTCTCCTCCTCTCTACCTCTCCTCCCCCTCTACCTCTCCTCCCCCTCTACCTCTCCTCCCCCTCTACCTCTCCTCCCCCTCTACCTCTCCTCCTCTCTTCCTCTCCTCCTCTCTACCTCTCCTCCTCTCTTCCGCTCCTCCTCTCTTCCTCTCCTCCTCTCTACCTCTCCTCCTCTCTACGTCTCCTCCTCTCTACCTCTCCTCCTCTCTACCTCTCCTCCTCTCTACCTCTCCTCCTCTCTACCTCTCTACCTCTCCTCCTCTCCTCCTCTCCTCCCCTCCTCTCTCCCTCTCCTCCTCTCTAACTCTCCTCCTCTCTACCTCTCCTCCCCCTCTACCTCTCCTCCTCTCTACCTCTCCTGCTCTCCTCCTCTCTACCTCTCCTCCTCTCTACCGCTCCTCCTCTCTACCTCTCCTCCCCCTCTACCTCTCCTCCTCTCTACCTCTCCTGCTCTCCTCCTCTCTACCTCTCCTCCTCTCTACCGCTCCTCCTCTCTACCTCTCCTCCTCTCTTCCTCTCCTCTTCTCCTCCTCTCTACCTCTCCTCCTCTCCACCGCTCCTCCTCTCTACCGCTCCTCCTCTCTACCTCTCCTCCTCTCTACCTCTCCTCCTCTCTACCTCTCCTCCTCTCTACCTCTCCTCCCCTCTACCTCTCCTCCTCTCTACCTCTCCTGCTCTCCTCCTCTCTACCTCTCCTCCTCTCTACCGCTCCTCCTCTCTACCTCTCCTCCTCTCTACCTCTCCTGCTCTCCTCCTCTCTACCTCTCCTCCTCTCTACCTCTCCTCCTCTCTACCTCTCCTCCTCTCTACCTCTCCTCCTCTCCTCCTCTCCTCCTCTCTACCTCTCCTCCCCCTCTACCTCTCCTCCTCTCTAACTCTCCTGCTCTCCTCCTCTCTACCTCTCCTCCTCTCTACCGCTCCTCCTCTCTACCTCTCCTCCTCTCTACCTCTCCTCCTCTCTACCTCTCCTCCTCTCTACCTCTCCTCCCCCTCTACCTCTCCTCCTGTCCTCCTCTCTACCTCTCCTCCTCTCTACCGCTCCTCCTCTCTACCTCTCCCCCTCTCTACCTCTCCTCCTCTCCTCCTCTCTACATCTCCTCCTCTCTACCTCTCCTCCTCTCTACCTCTCCTCCCCCTCTACATTTCCTCCTCTCTACCTCTCCTCCTCTCTACCTCTCCTCCTCTCTACCTCTCCTCCCCCTCTACCTCTCCTCCTTTCTACCTCTCCTCCCCCTCTACCGCTCCTCCCCCTCTACCTTTCCTCCCCCTCTACCTCTCCTCCTCTCCTCCTCTCCTCCTCTCTACCTCTCCTCCTCTCCTCCTCTCTACGTCTCCTCCTCTCTACCTCTCCTCCTCTCTACCTCTCCTCCTCTCTACCTCTCCTCCTCTCTACCCCTCTACCTCTCCTCCTCTCTACCGCTCCTCCTCTCTACCTCACCTCCTCTCTACCTCTCCTCCTCTCCTCCTCTCTACCGCTCCTCCTCTCTACCTCTCCTTCCCCTCTTCCTTTCCTCCCCCTCTACCTCTCCTCCTCTCTTCCGCTCCTCCTCTCTACCTCTCCTCCTGTCCTCCTCTCTACCTCTCCTCCTCTCTACTCTCCTCCTCTCACCGCTCTCCTCTCTACCTCTCCTCCTGTCCTCCTCTCTACCTCTCCTCCTCTCTACCTCTCCTCCTCTCTACCGCTCCTCCTCTCTACCTCTCCTCCTCTCTACCTCTCCTCCTCTCCTCCTCTCTACCGCTCCTCCTCTCTACCTCTCCTCCCCTCTTCCTTTCCTCCCCCTCTACCTCTCCTCCTCTCTTCCGCTCCCCCTCTCTACCTCTGCTCCTGTCCTCCTCTCTACCTCTCCTCCTCTCTACCTCTCCTCCTCTCTACCGCTCCTCCTCTCTACCGCTCCTCCTCTCTACCTCTCTTCCTCTCTACCTCTCCTCCTCTCTACCTCTCCTCCTCTCTCTCCTCCCTCTCTCTCCCTCTCCTCCTCTCCTCCTCTCTACCTCTCCTCCTCTCTACCTCTCCTCCTCTCTACCTCTCCTCCCCTCTACCTCTCCTCCTCTCTTCCTCTCCTCCTCTCTACCTCTCCTCCTCTCTACCGCTCCTCCTCTCTACCTCTCCTCCTCTCTACCTCTCCTCCTCTCCTCCTCTCTACCTCTCCTCCCCCTCTGCCTCTCCTCCCCCTCTGCCTCTCCTCCCCCTCTACCTCTCCTCCTCTCTACCTCTCCTCCTCTCTACCTCTCCTCCTCTCTACCTCTCCTCCCCCTCTACTCTCCTCCTTTCTACCTCTCCTCCCCCTCTACCTTTCCTCCCCCTCTACCTTTCCTCCCCCTCTACCTCTCCTCCTCTCTTCCTCTCCCCCTCTCCTCTCTACGTCTCCCCTCTCTACCTCTCCTCCTCTCTACCTCTCCTCCTCTCCTCCTCTCTACCTCTCCTCCTCTCTACCTCTCTCCTCTCCTCCTCTCCTCCTCTCCTCCTCTCCTCCCCTCCTCTCTACCTCTCCTCCTCTCTACCTCTCCTCCTCTCTACCTCTCCTCCCCCTCTACCTCTCCTCCTCTCAACTCTCCTGCTCTCCTCCCTCTCTACCTCTCCTCTCTCTACCTCTCCTCTCTCTCTACTCTCTCCCCCTCTACTCTCCTCCTCTCTACTTCTCCTTCTCTCCTCCTCTCTATCCGCTCCTCCTCTCTTCCTCTCCTCCTCTCTTCCTCTCCTCCTCTCCTCCTCTCTTCCTCCACCTCTCCACCTCTCCTCCTCTCTACACCGCTCCCCTCTCTACCTCTCCCCCTCTACCTCTCCTCCCCCTCTACCTCTCCTCCTCTCTACCTCTCCTGCTCTCCTCCTCTCTACCTCTCCTCCTCTCTACTGCTCCTCCTCTCTACCTCTCCTCCTCTCTACCTCTCCTGCTCTCCTCCTCTCTACCTTTCCTCCTCTCTTCCTCTCCTCCTCTCTACCTCTCCTCCTCTCTACCTCTCTACCGCTCCTCCTCTCTACCTCTCCTCCTCTCCTCCTCTCCTCCTCTCTACCTCTCCTCCTCTCTACCTCTCCTCCCCCTCTACCTCTCCTCCTCTCTAACTCTCCTGCTCTCCTCCTTTCTACCTCTCCTCCTCTCTACCGCTCCTCCTCTCTACCTCTCCTCCTCTCTACCTCTCCTCCTGTCCTCCTCTCTACCTCCTCCTCCTCTCTACCTCTCCCCCTCTACCTCTCCTCCTCTCTCCCTCTCCTGCTCTCCTCCTCTCTACCTCTCTTCCTCTCTACCTCTCCTCCTCTCTACCTCTCCTCCTCTCTACCTCTCCTCCTCTCCTCCTCTCTACCTCTCCTCCTCTCTACCGCTCCTCCTCTCTACCTCTTCTCCTCTCCTCCTCTCTACCTCTCCTCCTCTCTACCTCTCATCCTGTCCTCCTCTCTACCTCTCCTCCTCTCTACCTCTCCTCCTCTCTACCTCTCCTCCTCTCTACCGCTCCTCCTCTCTACCTCTCCTCCTCTCTACTTCTCCTCCTCTCTACCGCTCCTTCTCTCTACCTCTTCTCCTCTCCTCCTCTCTACCTCTCCTCCCCTCTACCTCTCCTCCTTTCTACCTCTCCTCCTCTCTACCTCTCCTCCTCTCTACCGCTCCTCCTCTCTACCTCTCCTCCTCTCCTCCTTCTCTCCTTCCATACCTTTTAAGGAGCTCATCAGGAACCACCCAGAGAAAGGACTGATCTGTCGCAGCACAAAGAGCCTCTGGCTAAATTGGTTCTCAGGTCATTGATGTGAAGTCTACGTTCTCATTTAGTCTCTCTCTATTCAGCTTCCTACTTCACTTTCTCTCACCTTCTGCAAAGGTTAGGCAGCGGAAACGCAATGTCCTAAATGACATTCTGCTATGCTGCTCTGAGACTGAGAGCTCCTTTGGCTTCTGACATGATTAACCAAAACACATGGCCCTAACTATGACACATGTTGGGTTGGGTTGGCATCCAGGGTTAGTGTGGTTGGTGATATGTGTTACATCTGGTGTTGCGTCTTCTCAGCTCTCTTCACAGGTTCCCGGTGGCAGCTGGCAAGACATTTAAGACCTAACTTACACTTTCTTCCTTCCTGCCGGAAAACATATTTTACACCCTCTTCTGTTGGCTCTCTGCAATGAGTCATGGTCAAGCTTGGCTGTGTCTGATAGTCAGTCAGATTATTTGTCTTCCTGGAATGAAATGATTGTCTGCAGATTGAGAGCGTTCTTTGACTTCTTGTTAATGTCAGCGTAGGTATGGGCTTACTGTTGTTCTGAGCTAGCCAGTGATCCCAGGTTGAAGTAACTTCCGGGTCACTACCACATCAGTGGGCAGGGCTGAGAGGTCATCCAGGAGACAGTGGAGGGATGGGATCATTCATGACAAAGCTGTGGTTTGATGTACTACATGGCCAACACTGCCTAAGACTACTGTTTGTGGAGATTTCCAACACTGCCTAAGACTGCTGTTGGTGGAGATTTCCAACACTGTCTAAGACCGCTGTTTGTGGAGATTTCCAACACTGTCTAAGACTGCTGTTTGTGGAGATTTCCAACACTGTCTAAGACTGCTGTTTGTGGAGATTTCCAACACTGTCTAAGACCGCTGTTTGTGGAGATTTCCAACACTGTCTAAGACTGCTGTTGGTGGAGATTTCCAACACTGTCTAAGACCGCTGTTTGTGGAGATTTCCAACACTGTCTAAGACTGCTGTTGGTGGAGATTTCCAACACTGTCTAAGACCGCTGTTTGTGGAGATTTCCAACACTGTCTAAGACTGCTGTTGTGTGGTAGATTTCCAACACTGTCTAAGACCGCTGTTTTGTGGAGATTTCCAACACTGTCTAAGACCGCTGTTGGTGGAGATTTCCAACACTGTCTAAGACCGCTGTTTGTGGAGATTTCCAACACTGTCTAAGACTGCTGTTTGTGGAGATTTCCAACACTGTCTAAGACCGCTGTTTGTGGAGATTTCCAACACTGTCTAAGACTGCTGTTGGTGGAGATTTCCAACACTGTCTAAGACTGCTGTTGGTGGAGATTTCCAACACTGTCTAAGACTGCTGTTGGTGGAGATTTCCAACACTGTCTAAGACTGCTGTTGGTGGAGATTTCCAACACTGTCTAAGACTGCTGTTTGGTGGAGATTTCCAACACTGTCTAAGACTCGCTGTTTGGTGGAGATTTCCAACACTGTCTAAGACTGCTGTTGGTGGAGATTTCCAACACTGTCTAAGACCGCTGTTTGTGGAGATTTCCAACACTGTCTAAGACCGCTGTTGGTGGAGATTTCCAACACTGTCTAAGACCGCTGTTTGTGGAGATTTCCAACACTGTCTAAGACTGCTGTTGGTGGAGATTTCCAACACTGTCTAAGACCGCTGTTTGTGGAGATTTCCAACACTGTCTAAGACCGCTGTTTGTGGAGATTTCCAACACTGTCTAAGACTGCTGTTGGTGGAGATTTCCAACACTGTCTAAGACCGCTGTTTGTGGAGATTTCCAACACTGTCTAAGACTGCTGTTGGTGGAGATTTCCATTTTTTCTCCAACACTGTCTAAGACCGCTGTTTGTGGAGATTTCCAACACTGTCTAAGACTGCTGTTGGTGAGATTTCCAACACTGTCTAAGACTGCTGTTGGTGGAGATTTCCAACACTGTCCTAAAGACTGCTGTTGGTGGAGATTTCCAACACTGTCTAAGACCGCTGTTTGGTGGAGATTTCCCAACACTCTAAACCGTAATTCCAACATTCAGACCTTAGTTCCAAACAAACTGCTAGACTGTGTGCTGTTGGTGTGATTTCCAACACATGTCTAAGACCTGCTGTTTGTGTGAGATTTTCCAAACACTGTCCTAAACGCTAAAGACTGCTGTTTTGTGGAGATTTCCAACACTGACACTAGG